>NW_024704755.1:16069940-16154280 GCF_018977255.1 Callorhinchus milii | reverse complement strand
ACAAGTTGTTGTAAGCTGTTGTTGTTGTCAATTGGCTGAAACCATCCAATCTCAATTCAGTTATCACTATCCATCTAATGACAATTTGGCTTTACAGGCAGAAACCAGAGACTTTCAGGTAAGACAAGTATACAAGGTAGTCAGGTTTTGTTACTCCACACGCCTCTGTTTACCTAGCAGTAAGTAATTGCTGGAGTTTAACCCACTATAACCGCATAGTCTGCCGTTGATATTGCTGTCTAGCAAGCTTGCCCGCAGCTTGTCCAGCTTGGACCCCCACCCTTTAGGGCTTTAGCTTGCAGGGTTAACAGGAACTGAGTAGGCTTATAATATGTATGAGCTGAGCTTATAATGTGTAAACGCAGCAACCCTTTTCCACTAACCTCTGGCTCTAAAGATAAAACCCTTGGATTTGATATGTGAAGATAGAAGATGACCTTGTTGTACAAAGGCAAAAGAGCTGTCAATTAATCAAAGTCCATACAGAACGTTGCCTGGCCTGGCAAACACACACACAAACGGCTGTTGTAAGTGCAGGTTTTACGACTCCAACTTAATGTTGGTGGTTTTACGACCCCGCTAAACAACACAAAGTTAAGAAGTGCCGAGCACCAACATTTATAACCAACAAACAATACCACACCCCTTGCCCATCGCTGTTCCATTTTGACATCCCTGTAAATCAGTGGGGCCCAGCACCATAGATTCTCAGACTTTGCAGCCCCATTTACTACATTGGGCTGTTTATTGACTCATAAACTGCGAGGTTGTATTGTTCAATTACCAGACACTGACATTTAATCGTATATTGCTGCTTTCTGGAGGCCCATAGAGTAGTGGTTAGCACACTTGGCTTCTAAATGAGAGGTTCTAGGTTCATTTCCCAGGCAGAGAGAAACCTTAGGTAAGTTTTCTTGCCCCAATAGCGTGGCTATATCCTTTATCACTAACCAGAGGAGTTAAGAGACTAACCAGTCTCTTATTCCCTCATTATTTATCTCTCCTTTCCAGTGAGTATAGATCCTCTGACAAGTAGAACGACCCCTTTTCCCCTCATCATCCTTTCTAACTATATTCCAACCCGCAATATTTCATTGACAATCATGTCCAGGTTGCAACCATGATTCTGTTAATGAAATTACAGCCAATTCCTCGCTTTTGATTATGGCTCCTGTCCCCCCAGTTTGTTCCCTGGTCCTCCGTGGGTTGCAGTACAGACAGTGAGTGTAACAGGTGCCTGTTTTACGCCTGTAAATGCACCTCAAAACAGAGAGAGAAAGAGAAAATGAGAGAGAGAGAAAAGAGAGAGTACCAAGACCCACTGATAACTTTAAAGATGGACTTCATCCCCCACAAAAAACAAGCAACCCATAAATTTTACATTATGCGTTTCACAAAACTGATATCCTGGAATAATTTCAAGGCAGCAATTTCATCAGAGGGATTGGATCACTCTTGTAAATCTTGGCAGATTCACTGGTTTGGTTTATGGCATCATCTGAGCTGCTCAATTGGATTACAGCCATGTAATCGTTCCCAGATTTCTATTATCCGCTGTAAGGCATAATACATCAGAGACAGAATATTCCCATTATACAACATCGCTCTCTCCCCACCCCACTACCACCAAATAAGTATGTTCTGGCCCATAACCCTACCCCTAAGAGGAGCTCCCAGGCTCCTTGGTCAATAATCGCCTCGGTTTACCATTAAGAAAAATGGGGAAATTCACTCAATACCCACCCTGATTTCCATTCCTAGTCATTGCCCTCAGTAAGAACAACTCCTTCCACATAGAATGAACAGCTCAAAGTGCCTGAAAAAGACAGTACAGAGAATCGTGCAGACCGGAGGGAGCATGTGAGGGTGTTCCCTATAGACAGTCAGTTTGTGGGGGATGTTTTTCATAGAATCATAGAATTTTACAGCCACAGAAGGAAGCCATTCAGCCCATCGCGTCTGTGCCAGCTCTTTGAAAGAGCTATCTAAATCAATCCCACTTCCCTGCTCTCTCCCCACTGCTTTAAAAATTTGTCCTCCACAAATATCTATCTGCTTCTTTCTTGAAAGTAGCTATTGAATCGGCTTCCACCACCCTTTCAGGGAATGCATTCCAGATCCGAATAACTTGCTGTGTGAAAAAATTTCTCCTCACCTCTATGGGGGGGGGATTTGGAAAGTAAAGGGAGTAAGGGTGGAAGGATGACAACAGATAAATGTGAAACAGGCACCGAGCCTTAATATAGTAACTGAGAAAAAGTTATTTGCATGGTAATAATCTATTATTTTAATTAATATCCAAAGGATGGCACCTCCAATATCCTGGCACTCCCGAGTGCTATGGAAGATTGCTAGCCTAGTCCAGGGATGGCCAGTTTGCGGCCTAGATGACTATTCAACACCTGTGTAATGCCACCCGCGGGCCACAAGTTGGCCATAAGTGGCCTCGACTATGAGCTCAGGTGCCGATACCTTGAACCCACAGCCTTCTGTTTCAGACACTTTAAGTCGATTAAAATATAAAACAACTAATTTTTCTCTTCTCCAGGGTCCAGCCCACTGGGTTGCATCCTGCACAGAAATACCTTAGTTATGCTGGCGTCTGTCAGTTTGGTGCAGGCAGTCAATTTTAGCTCCTTGAGACGCATCAAAGCACCGAGAGAGGCTCCGTCTTTTTCTTTTGAGATCTCAATGTCGGGTTGAGTTATGATCTGGGATTCCTCATTGATGCACTTTGGTGGAGTACAAAAGCCCACGTTACCAAAGTTCCAGCTAAACATGGGCTCAGTAGCTCTCTGGGAGAAAAAACAGTGATCGCTTTAACATTAGGGACTGGGTGCAGCCCTGATCAGGGTAATTATAATAATAATAATCCTTGCATTTGATACAGCCCCTCATCACGTCTTTGAGACGTCTCAAAGCTCTTCACAGAATATACTGTAAAGTGAATTGACTGTATATGTTGTGGGCGAAAAATGGCAGCCAATTGCACACAGCAGCGTCCCACAAACAGTCATGGATTCAGTGACCAAGTTATTATTTTTTTTGGTGGGAGGGATTATTACCCCCAGAAAAGCGATCCACCAATCGACAAACAAATGGGTTCCTACTTACTGCTTGGTAAACAGAGGTGTGTGGTGTAAGGAAATCTGCCTAAGGTTTCGCCCTGAGAAGTAATGTTGAAAGCTGAGGCTTACAGACAAAAACCTCAATGGTTTGAATATAGGGAGGCTAAAATGGCTCTAACTTTCCCAAGGTTAGAGAGGAGAAAAGCAGTCAAGGGCTCCTTCTCTATAGCCCCTTCTATTGTTTGTGCTTATATGTGGCAGCTGGATGGAGAGTAAGGCTCAGCTGTAACACTCACTGCCAAGGCTGATACATGGCCAATGGCCACTCAGGGTAAGAAGAGCGGCCAGACCGGGAGCGTTGAAAGCTTTAAATTTATATTTTAAAACAATATTGGGGTCTAGTTTGTGGTATTTCTTAAATGCGTTACTTCAAAAATAAATCTGAGTCGTGAGTTAGTTCTGGAGTGAAGTTCCAGTGGGTCGATGGGAATTCCAAACATAGATGTTACAGGACAGGACAGAAAAGGAGGAGGCTATTTGGCTCATCAAGTCTACTCTTAAACCTAGCTATTCATTCAATCCCACCGCCCTGCCTTCTCCCCAAACCCCTTCATGCCTCTATCCTTCACATAATCCATCTTCTTCTCTCCTGAAACCCACAATGGACTCTGCCTCCACCACCTTATTTGGCAGAGTGTTAGTAACATGATAATATAAGAGGAAAATAATCCAAATCTGTGGAAAATTGATTTATTTTGATCAGCTGGATGGATGTCTGGAACACACAGAAACTCATCACAGTGCTTGAAAATTTCCCATTTGCCTGGAACAGAGTTGACACTCGGTCCCCAGAGGGACGCACCCTGCTTACGTAATCGTGGAAAGTATTAGGCACAGGTTGGCAAGAGCAAAGGCTTGGGGGTCCCCAGAGTGTGCGCTGGAATTGAACTAAAACTGCATAGCTCGTCATTGCAAACATTATCTGGCAAGCTATCCCCAATTGTCCAGCTAGGACCAGCTTAAAAGGAAATGTAACTCTAATGGAAGTGTTGTTTTGAAACCTTCCCAGCTCTCTGAAGGAGCGGCCCTGTTTGTTAATTCTACCCCGCTGCAGGAGCATCTGGATTCCGATGTGAAATGTCCATGTGGCCAATGATACATTCACAGGCAATAACAGAAACAGACCTGTTCTTTGTCGGGTCCACAGTTGCTAGTAGGTTGGTCTTTTCCCAGTAGCCCCCAGTCTGTTATTTCCTTACACCAGCCCAGACGGAGCACCTTCAGGTTCCTGAGGTAGCTGGTGATGGCGCGGACACTGATATCCGTAATGTACACACAGGAGGTGAGGTCCAGTTCCCACAGACTGCTCCCCAGTAGCTTTGCCAAAGAGAACACACTGGCGTCCTGCGGAATTTAACCCATTAAAAGCAATCGTATTAACATCAGTGAAATGCCAAGCTGTTCACATCAGCCATTTCCTTAAACACTCAATCCAAGCCTAGTGCCTTGTTCTCCTCTGATCACTTCAAGCTGTCAGTCACCTCTCTATTCAAAACAGTTATCGTTCTTAGAATCTGCTCACTTGCTATGGAAATCCACCCCCACCGAAGGAAGGCAGTATATGTTTTCCTCTTGAACACAGATGGTAAGATCTGGTTTAAGATACCTACAATCACTTGACTATTCAATATCACATAGCTTTGGAATCTATCAGGGAGGGATTGCACTACTAACCTGCCTGCCTGCCTATTACAGTTCAAGATCCTGGTCCTCACCTTCAAAGCCCTCCACGGTCTTGCTCCCCCCTACCTCTGCGACCTCCTAACCCCCTACCAACCTGTTCACTCCCTCTGCTCAGTGGGCTACGGTCTGCTTCACGTCCCCCGCCTCGCTCGCCCCACTATCGGCAGGCCTTCCGTCACTCTGCACCCACCCTCTGGAACTCCATCCCACAGTCCATCCACCTCGCCCCCTCCCTCGCCACCTTCAAGACTCATCTTAAGACCTTCCTCTTTGACCAGGCTTTCGATCTCCCTGCTTCCCCCCCTGCCCTCCATCCTCCCTCACCCCGAACCCCAGCTCGGCTCCGTAATTCTGTCTGTCCAGCACCTTGGGACGTCCTCCCGATGTGAAAGACGCTTTAAAGATGTAATTCTGTTGTTGTTGTTTGCTGTGGGCTTTACTTATTAAAGCCCTTCATGTTCTACTTATATTTGTGTCAGCCTGGTTCAGTTGGTATTATGCTCAACTCTGAGTCAGAAGGTGGGTTCAAGCCCCACGTTGAGACTTTGAACTCATGTCGACCATGGTAACACTCTAATGCAGTCCTGGGGAATGCACTGCATTGTTAGAGGCAGTCCTTCCGATGAGAACTTAAACTAAATAAAGTGATTAATTAAATGAAAGATCTTGAACTACTTTAATTAATTAATAAATAATTAATCAAACCCAGATCTTCTCGCTTGCGAAGTGAGTGCGCGAACCGATACACTACAGGACTCCACAAAGTCAATGATTGGTAAATACTGTGAAGCACTGCCAGGCTGTAAAGGTGTAGGTGCCATCCATTCCTTGGGATCTCAAGACATTAACCCTGTGTGAGAGGCACTGGATAAGTACAAGCTGTTCTTATACGGCGTTAAGTTATTCCCAGGCCTTACCCTCATCGCACCGCAGCAGTTGAGGTTGAGGGTTACAATGCCGGTGACCGGCTGCTGCGAGCTCAGCCCTTTGACCAGCTCAGAGCCGGTTATTTGGTAGCACTCGGACACGTCAAAGGTCTGAAGGGACGGAATGGACAGCAAGTCTTTCAGCGCCACGTCTGTCAGGCGTCGGATCTTGCCCAGGTACAGATGTCTGAGATTCAGCAAGCCTGAGGCGATGGTGATGGCAGACTTGTCGGTGAGCTCGGTACAGCCGGTCAGGTCCAGGGTGGTCAGGCCGGGCTGCCATCTACAGACTGCAGACACCGCTTCATCGCTCAGGTCCTTGCAGTTCTGCAGCACTAGCTCCTCCAGGCACAGCCCCTCCACCTGGACCAGGGTCCGCACTGCATCACAGCCGATTCCCGTCCGGCTGAAGTTCAAAGCCCTCAACGTGTGAGCTTGTCTCCTGATGAAGCGGAGGATGCTGATCAGCGAGAGCATAGCGGTCGAATTGCAGGCGTTGGTGCCCTGATACGGGTCAAACCGGAAGGCGATGTGACAGCCACTGAGCGAGATGGACATGAGGCTGGGAGTGCAGTCAGTGAGCCGGGTGAAGGTCAGATCAGATAGGAAGCGGAGGTTGGACAGATTCAAGTGCTGGAGTCCCACCAGGGCTGCCACGGTCCGCAGCCTGCTCTCCTCTTTGGAGAGTAAGGTGCCGGGCATGAACAGGCTGTTGCAGCTGCTGATGTCCAGCCTGGCCAGGTTAAGGCAGCAAGGGATGAGGGTCATGAAGGCGGCCTCGCTGATGTTGCTGCTGTGTAAGCAGAGGTTCCCCAGGTGGGGGGCCAGGTGGAGCGCAGCGCTCTGCACAACACGCTTCGAAACCGCGGACTCGTCGAGGTTCCTGATGGCAACACACGGGCAACGTCTCTTCCCTAAACCTTCGATGGCCGCCAGAGAGGCAGAGCATCCCTGGATATTGTACGAGACATTTTTCTGTATAAAAATTCCACAAATGATATTGGTCACCAAGGTTTGAGGTTATATCAAGACAACTTGTAATGTAATATGTCAAAAGAACCAGAGGGGGGATGAGAGGATTTCTTTGTTACACAAGAGTTATTACAGTCTAGAATGCACGGTCTGAAACGGTCGGTGGAAACAGATTCAATAACAACTTTCAAAAGGGAATTGGATAGTTACTTGAAGAGGAAAATTATGCAAGTGGATGGGGAGAGCACAGGGGAGTGGGACTGATTGGTTAACTATGAACTGAGGCATATACACCAACACAGTTGGTTGGCTGATCTCAGCCAGGATAGCAGTGGAGAGCAATAAAGAATCCTTTGGTGGGGTGTGTGGGGGAGGGAGGGGAGAGGGGGAAATAAACCACGATTCAACTATCCAATGACATTTCTTGAAACAAAATTATTTACTTCAATCCACGACTGTTTGTGGGACACTGCTGTGCGCGATTGACGGGAGAGCCTTCAGCCACTCTGCCCCCAACCTCTGGAATTCCATCCCCCAATCACTCCGCCTTGCCCCCTCCTTAGCCTCCTTCAAGTCCCGCCTCAAGACCCTCCTCTTCGACCATGCCATCGGCCACCACCCCTTCCCCGCCCCTCCCTTCTCTCCTCCTGACCCCAGCTTGAGTCTGAAATGCTATACACTGTCCAGCGCCGTGGGACATCCTACTGACGTGAAAGGCGCTATAAAATGTAAGCTGTAATCTAATATTCTGTGAAGCACTTTGGGATGTCTCAGAGACGTGATAAGGAGCTATATCAAAGCGATCCGCATCAACTAATAACCGAGTTTCTAGTTAGTGCTAGGTATGCAGAGGCATGTGGAGTAAAGAAATTTGTCTAAGGTCTCACCTTGCCCGAGAATTGAACCTAGGTCCTCTCGCTTGCAAGGGGGAATTTAATGTACTTTGAACATAAAGGTTACCTGCAGATTCCGGTCCAGGGAGGCAGCATACCAGGTCCTATTCACAAGTGATGCCTCCTTTCTATCTGATGTGCACAGGAACCTCAGTATGTACCTGATCACCTGTTGACAGAAGCATTACCATTACTGGGCTGGTGGTAACATGGACATGTTACAATGGAGACGCTCTCCAACATTCTGCTGTACCACTAAAAACACTCGAATAACAATCCCCCCCCCCACCACATCTCCTGCTGCCCACTGTCATTCTGGGAAATTGCTCCCCCCTCCCCCAGTTCCATTTTGGGTTAAAAATTGTTGTTAACCCAAGCTAGATTTGGGGGTACAGGGGTAAGAGAAACAATCTAGATTAAGATTGTTAATCTGAGTGATGGAGCAGGCTGGAGCCCGCTGAACGGAGGGAGCGGGAAGGTTGGTAGGGAGTTAGCAGGTCAGAGAGGTAGGAGGGGGCAATTGAAAGTGAGGATGAGGATCTTGAACTCGATCCTCTGGGGGATGGGGAGCCAGTGGAGTCGGGCGAGGGTGGGAGTGATGGGGTCGCGGAGCCTGGTGCGTGAGAGTACACGAGCTGCAGAGTTTTGGATGATCTGCAGTTTGTGAAGGGAAGAGTTGGGAAGGCCGATGAGGAGGGAGTTCCCGTAATCGATCCTTGATGTGACGAATGTGTGGGTGAGGGTTTGGGGGCCTGAGGGGTGAGGCAGTGGCGGAGTCTGGCAATGTTGCGGTGGTGGTGGTAGGCAGTGCCCGTCATGGAGCGGATGTGGAGGAGAAAGGACAGTTCAGGGTCAAACAAGACGCCCAGGTTCCTGACCGGCTTAGTGAGGTTGAGAGTGCAGCCGTGGAGGCTGATGCTGCCAGCGCCCGAGATGCGGAGGTGCTGGTGTGAGCCAATCAGGAGGGCCCTGGTCTTGCTGACGTTCAGTTGGAGAAAGTTGTCCCTCGTCCAGGACTTGATGTCGGACAGGCAGTCGGTCAGGACGCCAGTAGTCCTGGAGTTCAGGATGGAATCAGAAAGGTAGAGTTGTGTGTCATCCGCATACACACAAATTTTACCCATTTTACCCCATGTCTGCAAATGATGTCACCAAGGGGGAGCATGAAGAGGAGAGGACCGAGGACAGAGCCCTGAGGAACTCCGCACGAGATAGTGCAGGAACTGGAGGAGGATCGTGTGCTGCAACAAAGTGAAAGGTAGGACCTGAACCAGTCAAGGACAGAACCTTGAAGGTTGAGGTGGGAGAGGCGGTGGAGGAGGATTGAGTGGTCCACGGTGTCAAAGGCAGCGGAGAAGTTGAGGTGGATGAGGAGGCAGAGGGAGCCCTGGTCACACATGGTCAGGATGTCATTTGTGACCTTGACCAGAGCAGTTTCCGTGCTGTGGGGACGGTAACCTAATTGGAGGGACTCATGGAGGGATTGGGAGGAAAGAGCGAAGCTGGGAGGCAATGGCTCTCTCTCAAGGATCCTGGATAGGAAAGGGAGGTTTGAGATAGGCCGGTAGCTAGATAGCTGTGATGGGTCAAGGGAAGTTTCTTCAAGGTGGGGGTAATGATGGCTGTTTTTAGGGGGGAAGGAACAGTGCCAGATAACAGGGAGAGGTTGATGAGGTCGGCGAGTAGTGGGGCAAGGAGATGGAGCTGGGATTTAAGGAGAGGGGTGGGGATGGGGTCCAGAGAGCAGGGAGCAGAAAGGGACATACAAGCAAATGTAGTATATACCCCAAGAAATTCCTTCAATATTGGAACAGTAAAGGAAGATATTAAATCCCTACGAGATTCAAAGGGGGAATGATAAAGAGAACGAACCTCATGCAACACTATGCATTTTGCAAGAGATGATAAAGGCTTCTAAACCCAAACAGATGCTAAATTGGCCCCCTTTAAATCCATTACCTTCAGTATCATTATAAGCCATCAGCAACATTTCATAAGTTGTATCTACGCAAGGCTGGAAGTTATTAATGCACAAGATAAAGAGGCTTCTGCCTCCTCGAGTCTAGTGCACTGTGACCAGCGAACTGCCGAGTGCCTGACACTGTAAGCGATGCCGCAGGAGAGCAAAGACTTTTTACAGGGAAAACGCGTATCACTGTATCAAAGAAAGAACATATTTTATAGCTCCTTCCCGCGTCATGGCATTTCAAACAGCTTCAAAGTAATTGCTGTTTCATGAAATAATAATAATAATAATGCGTTTCAAAAAGGGCTTTTCACATCCAGTGGACGTCTCAATGTGCTTCACAGGATTTACAACAACAACTTGCACTTATATGGCGCCCTCCACGCAGGGCAGCGTCTCAGAGCGATTTTCCGTCAAATGGAGAAAGCGTGTATTTTGTAGGCCATGTATGCGCAAACAGCTTTGCGGCGGATGAGCGATTTATCTGGAGGATTGTCAATCTGTATCTGTACCTTTTAATGGCCGCCTGAACAGGCATTGAAAGTCTCATCCAAAGCACTGCACCACCGACAATACAGTGTGTGTCATCAGTTCCCCCACCACCAGCACTACACTGGGGTGGCAGCCTCAACTCTGAGCTCAAAGTCCCGACGTGGGGGCTTGAACCCACAACCTTTCTTGACTCAACCAAAGACGAAAGCGCAAGCAACTGAGCCAATGTGATACAGGCAGAGTAGAGTGCAGTACACGCACAGTACAGTAGTTCCCATTGTAGGATAAGTTACTGTACGAGCACTGGGCGTAGGGCAGCTCAGCCGGGAAAGGTCCCACTGCATTGTGTTCTTGTGCGATTGCGTGAAACTCTACGTAAATACTGTACAGACCTTCAACAAGTCTTTTAACAGCTCAGAATAAAGAGCGTGGGATTCCCTTACCTCCACGGGCATCAATGGGCTTTCCATCTTCCCCTCACATGTGAGCCACTTTGATTGCTGCCCTTCCTGCTCAGGTTAGAGTGAGGCAGAGCATGACCGGTCCCCACAGGGCTGTAAATGGCAGCTCTCTCACATGTGTGACCCTCACTCCTCACTCACATTGTAACGCAGCTGAACTTTCCTTCTCCCCTCTCCGTCCTCCGCGGTCCCAGTGGGTCCAGTCCCAGGCACTGTGTGTGTGTGTGCAGTGTGACCCTGACTCACCCCCCCCAGCCTGGCATCCTCTTCCTCATCACCCACCACTCACCTGGACAGCTCTCTCTCTCTCTCTCTGACCCTGTCACTCTCTCTCTCTCTCTGTGACCCTGTCACTCTCACTCTCTCTCTCTCTCTGACCCTGTCACTCTCTCTCTCTCTCTCTCTGACCGTCACTCTCTCTCTCTCTCTGTGACCCTGTCACTCTCCTCTCTCTCTCTCTCTCTGACCCTGTCACTCTCTCTCTCTCTCTCTCTGACCCTGTCACTCTCTCTCTCTCTCTCTGACCCTGTCACTCTCTCTCTCTCTCTCTGACCCTGTCTCTCTCTCTCTCTGACCCTGTCTCTCTCTCTCTCTGACCCTGTCTCTCTCTCTCTCTCTCTCTCTGACCCTGTCACTCTCTCTCTCTCTGACCCTGTCACTCTCTCTCTCTCTCTGACCCTGTCACTCTCTCTCTCTCTCTGACCCTGTCACTCTCTCTCTCTCTGACCCTGTCACTCTCTCTCTCTCTGACCCTGTCACTCTCTCTCTCTCTGACTGACCATCACTCTCTCTCTCTCTCTGACTGATCACTCTCTCTCTCTCTCTCTCTCTGACCCTGTCACTCTCTCTCTCTCTCTGACCCTGTCACTCTCTCTCTCTGACCCTGTCACTCTCTCTCTCTGTCTCTCTCTGACCCTGTCACTCTCTCTCTCTCTCTGACCCTGTCTCTCTCTCTCTCTGACCCTGTCACTCTCTCTCTCTCTGACCCTGTCACTCTCTCTCTCTGACCCTGTCACTCTCTCTCTCTCTCTGACCCTGTCACTCTCTCTCTCTCTGACCCTGTCACTCTCTCTCTCTCTCTCTCTCTGACCCTGTCACTCTCTCTCGCTCTCTCTCTGACCCTGTCACTCTCTCTCTCTGACCCTGTCACTCTCTCTCTCTGACCCTGTCACTCTCTCTCTCTGTCTCTCTCTGACCCTGTCACTCTCTCTTCTCTCTCTCTCTCTCTCTCTGACCCTGTCACTCTCTCTCTCTCTCTCTCTCTGACCCTGTCACTCTCTCTCTCTCTCTGACCCTGTCACTCTCTCTCTCTCTCTGACCCTGTCACTCTCTCTCTCTCACTCTCTATCACATTCCCTCTCTCCTGGCTCTCTCTGTCACGTGAGCCGGCAGGCGCTGTGCATGTCGGGAGCTGGAGTTGTTGCCATGGAGACAGTGGAGCAGGGACGCTGCAGGTCCTGCGCATGCGAAGTGGGGGGGGGTGGCGGCCATATTGGTAAAGGAGTGAAGCCTGGGAACCTCCCTGGTCCCTCAGCCCCTCCCAGCTGTGGCTGCCACACATCAGTCCTGGTGACTGTGGGCTCCCTCACACTCCCTCCCCCCCTCCCTCCCCTCCCCCGGGGGGTGACCTGGTCCTCACGCCTACATTTACGCAGCAAATCTTCCCCACAGGAAACCCGTCACCGTGCGTAAGAGTCTCCAAACCAAACAACAACAACAACAACAACAACAAGGTTACGTCCCAAGGCGCTGGACCGGCAGAGATAGTTTTGGAAGCACGGACGGTTGAAGAGGAGGGTCTCGAGACGGGTCTTGAGGGAGGCGGGGGCGGGGGGGGGGGGGGGGCGAGCGGAGGGACTGCGGGATGGAGTTCCAGAGGGGCAGAGTGGCACCGCAAACAGAGTTCCACACATCCCACCTACATATGGAAATTCCTAGAGATACTATGGAATGGAATGCACGTTCTCTCTTCCACTCCCTGGAGGGATGCATCCTGCTTTCCTAATTTCAAAAGTATTAGGCGCTGGTTGGCAAGAAACAAGGCTTGGAGACCCCATCTCCAAGTGTGTTGGGGTAACCCACCAGCTAAAACCACACAGCTTGCCACTGAGAGCACTGTCTGCTGAGCTTTCCCGCTGCTTGTCCAGCTAGGACCACCCTAACCGTTAGGGCTTTGGCTGCGGGGTTAACAGGAGCTGAGTGGGAAGAGTCCCTTTCCCCCAATGTGCTCTACGGAGTGAGATTGACTACAAAGGAGATGAAAGGTGTTACAGAGGCAAACGTCGCAGTTAATTTGCACCATCAACATTCTGCACACAACACGGAGGTGAAATAGCCAATGAATTTTAATTCAGGATGAGGAGAGAAAATAAATCAGGAGAAGCCGGGAGAAAAGCTCTCAGTGTCTCATTTTTCTTCAAGTCCTTAACATCCAACTGATGCACCTACAAATACACAGTCACTCCACTTTACAATATGTTCTGTGAAGTGCTTTAAAGTGACTCAATGATGTGATCAGGCTTAAATCAAATGCAAGGATTATTATTATTTTATTAAGGTGAATCAGACTCAATCATAAATCTGAAAACAATGAACAAACGTGTATTTAATGTAGAATTCTGTTTTGGAGGCAAACGCAGCAATCAATAATAATAAAAATCTTTGCATTTGATACAGTGCCTTATTGCGTCTTCGAGACGTCTCAACGTGCTTCAAAGGATACACTGTAAAGTGAATTGAATGTATATTTAATGGGCGAAACGTGGCAGCCAATTGCGCCAACAAGCACCCACAAACACCAGAGAGCGACAAGAAGTCAAATTCAATTGAATTTTTAAGGCAGATTTGGAAATAAAGACACAGTTTGACACAATAGTGCCAACTGGTGGCTAAAAATAGTATCTGAATTGGCTTCAATGGGCTGCTTTGTTGGAGATCCAGTACCATCCTTTGGATCAGATATTAATCAGACAAGGTCCTGTTCAGATGGATGTTAAAGATACCATGGCTCTGTGGGAGAGAAGAGAAAAGAGAAGGGAGTTTCTCCTGGCCAACAATCCTCCAAATAAAGTTGGTCAGCTTAAAATTCAGCCATGATCTGATAGAATGGCGGAACAGGCTCAAGGGGCTGAATCGTCTTCTCCTGTTTCTATGTTTATGTTTCTATGTCAGTAACTTCATGATGATGCTGTGGTGCAAAATAGTAGTCGTGTTTGCCTATGAACATACAGTCACTACACTTGCCAGTAATTACTGCTCGCAGAAACAGTCAATCTATTTAATAATGATAAGACTATCATTCAAATAAAGAATGTACATTTCTGTATTTAAAAGCAATCCATTAGATTTTTGTTCCATTTTTTCCCATTTTCCCGGCTCCTCTTCTAAACGCTGCTGAGTTACACAGGTGCCTGCTCTCCCTCATCGAAGGGGCCAGTCTTCCTGCGTCAGCGCAGTGTGAGTGTCAGTCACCGAGAACTTCAACCAGGGTCGGGGCGGGGAGTGGGGGGGTGGAGGATGAGGGGAGGTCAGTACAGCCTAGCCAGCCGACGGGGACAGCAATCAGGAGCAGCTCATCTGTTTGCCTCACAATGTTGACTTATTTATTCAATGGTAGAAAAAAAGGCCAGATAATTAAATTGGTCACTCGCTTTGTGGTTGTGTGGGGGACATTCCTGGGTACAAATTGGCTCCCGTTGGCTGCAAATACACCTTTTAATTGCTTTGCGATGTTTCGACGATGTGATAAAAGGCGCTGTGTCAGATAGAAGAGTTATTAAATAATATTAGTAATAGAGCCACCCAGGTAATGTTTTGTAGCTGCATTTGCTCAGATTGGTCACGAGAGGTCAGTGCGACTCAGCATTAAACTCCTGTTAACCCCACATTTACTGGCCATCACATCTGTTGAATGGTCCTCACATTGAGTGAGCAGCGACAACAAAGAAATCTCTCAAAGCACTTCTCAGGGAATTGGCGTGGTGGTGTAGTGACTGTGCATTCGCAGCAACCCATTTTGCACCCAGCGCAGTGAAGGCTCACAGGCAGCCATGAAGGGAGTGACCAATTCTATTTGGGGGATTGTTGGCCAAGAGGAACTCTCTTCTCAATGACGACAACAAATTACATTTCTATAGCGTCTTTCACGTCGGGAGGACATCCCCAGGCACTGGACAGTCAAAGATTTTTTCTCTTTTCCTGTTGGAAATGGGGTCATGGGGTCTTTTAATGTTTTACCCATTATAAACACGGAGAGCATTGGCCGGTGTTAACGCACATTTCCCACCATTACCTGTTTTCTGGGGGAGGGAGGAGTGGGGGGGGTGCAAACAGGCTGACATCAACAGTGATAGAATCTACAGCCGTGAATTCCTGTCTGCAGACAAGAAACCTTTAAGAGCTCCGTTCTGTGTCAGATGTGAAAGCCTTAATTACGATTGACTGCAAACGACACCATTCCTCTGAGCTCTGAGAAGTCAGGGATCTTTATTGAATCGCTGTTTTATTTTGTCTGCAAAAAAAATTGGACTGGACAAAATACAGTGTGCAGCCCTGAGATAGCAATCTCTGATATACGCCTGCCTGGTGCAAAGGAAATGCTTCAGACATGACTTAAGGTCTTCTGCCCGTTTGACAAGTAAACGAAGGAATGATGCTTGTTCGTGGTTACTATCAGACGTCACTGGCTGCGGCTTGTGGTTCATTCCCGGCCTCCGATCCCTGGAGCCGAAAAACTTCACCCAAGTGTCCTGGCACAGCTCCAGTCTGGGGCCGGAGTACTAGGAAAAGCAGGAGAGAGAGCGCTGAATTGTGAGCGACACCCTTCGTCTTTCAGACGAGACCCCCAGTGCACAGCCCCCACCCGGCCCATCAGCTGGACGTTAAGGGGTCCCGGTGACAGTGTTTTTTTCAAGACGAGGAGAAGGTTTTCCTGGTTTCCCGGTGAATATTTCTCCATTCATATCCCCTTCGCTCCAATCCACTGACTGGCTCCTTCACCTCGTCACTGGGCTGAAAGCGTCACAATCAGTCTGGCTCGGTTGGTCTCTCTCTCACCTCTGAGTCAGGAGGTTGTGGGGATCAAGTGCCAGGGTTGGAACTTCAAGCTCATATAGTCTGGGGTGACCCTTTAACGTTGGTGGTGGTGGTGGGGTGGTGGGGGGGGAGGGGGTGTGGTTACATTGTCAGAGGTGCCGTCCTTCGGATGAGATGCTAAACCAAGGTCCTGTCTGTCTGTTCAAGATCCCACGGATCAACGTAAAATCGGTTGCCCCCCCTCCACGGCTGTTTGTGGGAAATTACCGTGTGCAAACTCAGCTGGTGCATTCGCCTACAAAAACACAGTCACTGCACCTCACAGTAAAATCCTGGGAAGTGCTTTGAGACTTCTTGATAACGTGATAACATGCTGTAGCAAATGCAAGGATTAGTATCAGTATTATTAGTATTTGTACATTTGTGTGGACCCCAATGTCCCATAAACAGTCCGGACGCGAGTGACCAATTTGTTTTTGGCGGATTGTTGGTCAGGAAACCGAGAGAGAGAGAAAGAGAAACTCCCTTCTCTTTTCAAGTAGAATGGCAGCATCTTCAATATCCAAAGAATCATTGCTCAACCAACCACAACAATTTGGATAACATCTCGGAGCGCTGCACAGTGTATCTATACATAATCGTGCGCACAGCAATGTCCCACAAACAACCAGAAACGGTCCCTTCAATTGATTGCAATACCTTGTGAAATATTTTGAGATGTTTTAACGTGATAGTACTAATCAAATGCAAGAATCATTGCATTTAAATAGTGTTGAAGTTAAATTTGTTAATGTATCAGGAAAGAGCAAGGAGTTGGGATAGTTCGATGACTGCGAGAGACAAGTCTATTTGTTAACTGAGTTGTTTGGCAATTTGCTCCAACTCCTAGACATGCCTGAAACTCCCCTCCCCCCCACCACTGTGGAATGTCCCGTCTTGTCTTGTCTTGTCCTGTCCCGCCCGGGAAGGCTGTACGATCACCCTGACCATTTACAGCTCTCCCAACGGGGAGGTTTGTGCTCCAGACTGCAGACAACAGCTCCGTCTGTCCGTCTGCCTGTGAGCTTCCTCTCCCTAAGAGATAAAAGACAGGGTGTTCATAAAGTCCTGTTACCCCCATGTTTTACTGTACAATGTACTGACCGACAGCTGAAACATGTGGAAGAATGATGATAATTGTATTTAGACGCACTTCATTGGATTCAGTTATGTTAATTATTAAACACTTATGTGTTTAATTGTATTTAGACGTCCAGAGGATGGGTGTGTGTGTGTGTGTGGGTGCGTGAATGAGAGCGTGCGTGTGCGCGTGAGTGAGTGAGTGGGTGGGTGGGTGGGTGAGTGAGAACAATTTCATGGCAGATAATAATGCATCACCATGTGGCACGTTCAGTGCAAGACCTTCTGTAAGATGGAGTCAGTGAGGGAGAAGTTACTGGTGTCAGACACTCAACTCATCTGCAACAGAAAATAAAAATTAATTGTAAGAAAAAATACATGGGGTGTGGGTGGGGGGGTTGGTAACAGGACTTTGCGAGCACTCAGGCAATGCTAACCTCAGACATTTTTTTTGTTTAAAATGTTATGATTCTGCAGATTCAACGAAAATCCTTAGAATCTAGTGTTTAATTTGGAGCCGATTCCAGGGCAGGAATTGGAGGGAATGCTGCATTGTTGGAGACATTGTCCTTCCGATGAGACGTTAAACCAAGGTCCCGTCTGTGTTTGTTAAAGATCCCATTGCGCTGCTCAAAAAGAGAATAACAATATTAATCCTTGCATTTGATATAGCGCCTTATCACAACTTCGAGACGTCTCAAAGAACGACACAGAGGACACAGAGGATATGTAGTGAATTGACGGTATGTTTTGTGGGCGAAAGAAGGGAGTTTCTCTCTCCCGGTGTCCCGGCCGACAATCCCCCAGATAATATTGGCCAGGCACCTCCTGGCTGTTTGTGGGACATTGCCGTGGGGTAAACGGTTGCTTTGTTTGCCCATGAACACTCCCAGGGTAAAGTGCTCCTGGATATTTTGAGGAATAAGGTGCTCTAAAAGTAAGTTTTCTTTCTAATTTGTCCCCAAGTTGTAGCTCAGTGGTTAGAGCACTCGCCTCGCAAGCGAGAGGAGTTGGGTTCGATTCCCGGGGAGGGGAAATGTTGAGCAAGTTTCCTTACTCCACACGACTCTGTTCACCTTGCATAGCAGTAAATAGGAACACGCTTGTTAGTCGATTGCTGGATCACTTTTATCTCCAAAAAAANTTTCTTTAAAAATAATAATTGGGTCACTCAATCCACGACTGTTTGTGGGACGCTGCTGTGTGCAATTGGCTGCTGCGTTTCGCTCACAAAATATACAGTCAATTCACTTTACAGTACATTCTGTGAAGCGCTGTGAGACGTCTCGAAGATGTGAGAAGGCGCTAAATCAAATGCAAGGATTGGTATTATTATTGTACAGGAAGCAGCACCTCAGCCGACTGGTGTGTGCGCGTGTGTGTGCGCACGTGTGTGTGTGTGTGTGCGCGCATGTGTGTGTGTGTGGGGGGGGTGTGGTGGAGCTCCTCATCTATCCAGAGAGCAGTGAATCACAGAGTTAGTGAGATAGTGAGAGTGAGGGAGCAAAGTGGGGGTGATTGATGATTTGCTGTATTTTCCCTATTGTTGGCCATTCTAGGTAATAATTCTCAGGCTTTGAAACATCAAAGAAATTTGCAGAGCTCGATGATGTCACTGGTTACACCAGGAGACATTAATCTTTAACGCCACCTGAACAGGCACAGATAGGACCTCTCTTTAACCTCTATCCGAAGCACAGCGCACTCTGGTAAGGTAAGGTTTCCCCCCAGCGCTGCACTGGAGCGTCAGATGAGGCTGGGGCTTAAACCCCTGACGTTCTGACTCAAGAGTCGAGGTTGCAACCCACTGAGCCAGGCTGACACGCACAAGAGTTTAATCAATGCCAGTTTAGACTATACGCTTGGCCTTGTTGCTAACCCCATATCAACTTGCCTGCTCCATCCGCTCAGCACGTCCTCCTCCCAGCCCCCCCCCACCATCGGCGATCGGACCTTCAGCCTCTCTGCCCCCACCCTCTGGAACTCCATCTCACAGTCCCTTCGCCTTGCTCCCGCCCTCGCCTCCTTCAAAGCCCATTTCAAGACCCCCTTCTTCGACCGCGTCTTCGGGCACCCTCCCTCCCTCCATCCTCCCTGCCCTCCACCCTCCTGATCCCAAACCCCCAGCTCAGGTCCAAATCCCTGACCTTGGGATGTCCTCCTGACGTGAAAGACACCGTGTAAATGTAATGTGCTGTTGTTGGTGTTGGGGAACCCACTGTGCTCAGAGCGGGGGCTCAGGCAGGCGGAGAGTGGCTTCGGGCCACCAACGAGGCCACCAGCACAGCTCTGTGTAACACAATCTGGGCGCCGGTGTCAGCCTTTGAAGATGCTCGGCTCTGGAGATCATATCTCAGCTTTTGTTCCAGGTTTGACTTCAATATCGCTCCGTGAAAGAGCGGCCGGCAGGCCTTCCCGGCACCTGGTTTCCCAGGAAAAGGCTATCAGCTCGCTAGCCCATGACATCACCCACCACTCGGCCCTGAAACTCCTTCAAACCCTCCGCTATGCTCCCTCCCTCCCTCCCTCACCACCTTCAAATGCCGCCTAAAGACCTCCCTTTTTGATCGTGCTTACGGTCACCGCCCCCCCTCCCCTCCGCCCCTGGCTCGGGGTCAGACTCCGCCACTGTCAAGCGCTCCAGGACGCTTCCCCTCGTGAGGGGCGCTGTGTAAATGCAAGTCGTTGCTATGGTCGCCCAGCGAGCCATCACCTCACTCACTGTGGAGGTGAACCACACTGGTCACTGTAGTGTTACAATAATAATAATAATCCTTCCATTTGATACAGCACCTGGTCACGTCTTTAAGAAGTCTGAAAGTGCTTCACAGAGTATACTGTAAAGTGAATTGACTGTGTATTTTGTGGGTGAAATGCGGTAGCCAACTGCGCACAGCAGCGTCTCACAAACAGCCGTGGATTGAAGTCGCATTGAGTCTGTTCAGAATCATAGCCGTCTCCTGGTTGCGATCTGCCTACAGATGATTCCTGGCTGTCTGTGAGACGTTGCGTTGCCTACAAAAGACAGTCACTCCATTTCACGGAAAATCCCGTGGAGCCTTTTGAGGTGTCCTTCCGATCTGATGAGGCTACACCAGGGATTATTGCAGGGATTATTATGCTAAGTGACAGGCACACTGAGCCGACTCTGACCAGCACTGGATGACCTCTCTGTCCCCTCAAACAAGATGGCATTCGGTGTGTCCGGCCGATCACAGCGCGGCGAGGACTCTGAACTGACCCGTCAGGGGTCACTGAGGTAATGCAAACACTCCCCGGCCAGGACAGGTCAGCTGAGGAGAGGAGAGAGGCGCAATCTTATCTGGTGCCTTTGGCTTTCAGGTGGAGAGTCAACAGAGGGGCTTCACGGGGCTTTGAAGCCATGTTGCAAAAGCAGCCAGGGCTTAAAGTCACGGCGGGAAAGAAAAGACCATTCAAGGGGGCCGGGACTCTGTATTGGGGGCTAAAACGTGGCAGCCAGTTGAACGCAGCAATATTCCACAAACAGCCATGAAACGAATGATCAATGTTATCTGGGGGATTGTTCACCGGGACAACAGGAGAGGGAACTCCCTTCTCTTTCGAATAATGTAATCTTTAACGTCCACCCGAAAGGACGGCACCTCCGACAATGCAACACTCCCCCCCAATCAGCGCTGCCTGGGAGCGTCAGCTTAGACTATGTGGGGTCCGAAGTGGGGCTTGAACCCACAACCTTCTGACTCAGAGACGAGAGCAAGAGCGCTACCACTGCGCCAGGCTGACACCCATTTGTGGGTCAAAGGTGGAGGGCAGGGGTAGGGGGCAGGGGCGGAGAGAGCAAGAGGCAGGAACCCCCACAGGGTTTGCAGTCACCTCAAGGTCCAGCAAACCCCACTGGACATATGGGGGTCTGCGTGGGGACTGGTGTCCACACCCCCTCTCCACTCATCCCGCAAATAACCTGTGCCAGGCTCACACACACACATACACAAAGACTGGACAGCCTGGGGCACACGCTGTAAACCTGCTGAGCCCTAATCCCCCGCACACATTCCAGTGACGGACCAGGTTTTGCAATTGGGGGGTGGGGGGTGGGGGTGGGGGGGAGGTTTAAACCACCCCCAGAGATCACCAGCTCACATGCTATTGCTTCTGCTATGCTAAAAGAAAAGCTTGAAAAGGCACCACACATTGACTTAAAGGCAGATTAAACACCCACCCCCACCCCACCCCACCCTGCTCCCTCCTATTGCCTCTGACACCGGCTCACACACAGGCAGAAAAGAACTTACAATTTTTAAAGGCGAAAGGTAAAGGCAGGTCAATGGGACCGAGTGAACACATCGCTCTTAAAGGAGCCGCGCAGATACGATGGGCCGAATGGTCTGTTTCTGCGCTGTAGGTTTCCACGGCTCCATTGGTGCGTAATAAGTTAAAATGTCTTCCCAGTAATTAGAGTCGAGGGTAGATTTTTAGGCAAATGCATCAGTGACTTTACACACGATATATTGTCTCCCAAACAGCCGCAAAGTGATGACTAATTTAACCTCAGGGTTTGTCGGCCGGGCAGGATGCTGCGAGAAACTCGCCTCTCTTTCCTAATGTCAGTCTTTAATAGCCCTTCCCTGGGTTAAACCCCCACCACCCACCACCCACACCCCAGCGCTGGGCTGGAAACCATCTTAGACTGTGAGCTCAAAGTCCTAACCCACAACCTTCTGACTCAGAGGCGAGAGCGACTGCCTGAATGATCTGTTATATTTCGCTCAATCTACCCCAAACCCACTGCCACACATACACACACTGCCACATACACAAACAGCCACACACACACAGCCACACATATAAACACACAGCCACACATACACACACAACCACACATAAACACACAGCTACACATACACACACAAACACACAACCAGCCACGCATAGATATACACTAAAACACACACAAACACATATGCAAGCATGCACAAGTGCATACACACACATGCAACCATGCTGCGCACATTGCAAACACACATACACCAAAAGATAGGCATGCATAGCTAAACCCACATGTACACGCACACATGTGCACCCACACTAACACATGTACACCCAAACGGATGCGCAGATGCACTTTACACAAACACAAACGATAGGGCTCCCCCAGGCACACACACAGAAACACACAAGAGCTTGTGTTCAATGTAACACCTCATCACATCGTAGAGATGTGTCATCGCGCTTCACGGAATGACTGAGAACCATAGTGACTGTGTATTTTGTAGGCGAACCCAATAGTGCAGACAAGTAAATTAAGAGGCCGCTCTGCTCAGTGCTCGGGTTTTCCAGCCTCTGACACGAAAGCGCTCTTTGCCACATTGCATTTTCTTACAGGCAGGGAGGGCAAGGGGTGGCAGAGGGGGCATTGAGTGATTCTCCCAAACCCAGCCCTCAATGGGTTAACACGCTCGCACTGTGTCCATTTTACTGGGCAGTTTTTTCTCAGCAGATCAGCTTGAAACCAGTTTCCTGTTGACAAAAGAAAAGAGCTCATTCCAGCCCATTGCAGCAGGGAGGAATCTGGGACACCCAGAGACCACAATTACAGAGAAAGAGAGAGAGAATTAACAGGCACGCCTCCCCTCCCCCCTCCCCTTCCCCCCCACTCCCCCGCAGCATTAGCCCGACAGGACAGCTGTGAGGCCATACATACATTAACGCACAAACACTGCTGCCCACGCTTTCAAGGAGGCAGCTTGACAAGAGTTAATTAAACGCACCCCCAGAAGGAAATCTATTATTTATTTCGCATCGGGAGGGTGCTCGGCAGGTTGTCTCTCCCACTGAAACGGCCCCCGCGCGCAGAACACCCCACCCCCGCCCTCTGCGTTCAGCTTTAATGGAATTGAAACCGCGTTTCTTGGTGCTCTGAATAAATGGGAGAGTTTTGCAGTCGACGTCCTGACCTCTCGGAGTAAATTAACTAATGAAATAGTGATAAGCCGGGCCCCCCCCACTCCTGAATAATTGATGCTGTTTTGCTGAGTCACCTCTCATGACTCCTCTGCGCTCCAGTTGTCTGACGGAGGCATGTAATGCGATCGCTGGTGTGACTCGCTGATCGGTCCCTGCAATAAAAATAACGATCAATTCTTGCCATGGATACAGCGCCCGGATCTCAACGTGCTTCTCGAGGAATCGCTGTCAAGCTATCGTGACTGATTGTTACGGCGCTATTCAGCGTAGCCCTTGCGTGCGATATGCCGCCTTACACGCCATCGAGACGCCTCAGAGCGCTTCACAGGACTTTACTGTAATGTACGGTGACTGTGTATATTGTAGGTGAAAAGAAAAAGGACCCCTTTGCTCACGGCAATGTCGTGAGTTTAAAAGGTTGTCCTTTTAAAACGAGAGGACCTTCGACTTGATTCCCGGCAGTGCGAAATGTTGGGCAAGTTGCCTTACTCCACATTCTGTCTTACTCAGCAGTAGTAGGAACCCGGATGTTGGTCGATTGGTGGATTGCTTTACCGGGGGCAATCATCCTTCGAAGTAATTTTGTTTTAAAATAAAATAATGATAAGTTGGTCACTCAATCCTCGACTGTTTGCGGGACACTGCTGAGCGCAATTGGCTGCTGCGTTTCGCCCACAAAAGGGGAGGAGGGGGTAAGTGGGCAGAACGACAGAAAGCTCGCCTGCTGGTGTTGGGGCAGATCAGACGGCGGAAGTGACACAAGTCGGTGTCTGCTCAGCGGAGGAAACGGTCAGACAGTAGGAGTCACAGAGCAGGAGTGGGGCCATGGAAGGCTTTAAACATAAGGACGAGGAATCTGAATTTGATCCACTTTCCCAGCGAGTGGGGGTGGGGAGTTCTGGATGGTCTGTGGCTTGTGCAGGGGAGCAGTTGGGAATCCAGCAAAGCAGAGCATCGGGATAATACAATACAAAATGACATCTGTACAGCACCTTTCACGTCAGGAGAACGTCCCAAAGATTTGGACCCAAGCTGGGGGACAGGGATTAGGGAGGGTGCGAGTGTGGCCGAAGGCGCGGTCGAAGAGTGGGGGGTCTTGAGACGTGCCTTGAAGGAGGCAAGGGAGGGAGCGAGGCGAAGGGACTGTGGGATGGAGTTCCAAAGGATGGGTCTGGATGGGCAGCCCCAGAGAGAAAGGAATTGGTGGAAACGGGCGATGTTCCAGAGGAGAGAACAAAGGTTCCGCACCGGCTCCATGTGATGGAGTGAGAAAGTGAAGTCCTGCAGTGTGGTGGTTAGAGCACTCGCCTCGCAAGCGAGACGACCTGGGTTCGATTCCCGGTCAGGACGAAACCTCAGGACAAGTTTCCTTACACCAAACGCCTCTGTTTACCTAGCCTTAGGTGGCAACCCAGCTGTAAGTCATTTGACGGATCACTCTCCGAGGATAACAATCCCTCCCAAAATAAAAATTTTGTCACTCAATCCACGACTGTTTGTGGGACGTTTGTGTCGCTTTTCGCCCACAAAATATACAGTCAATTCACTTTACAATATATCCTGCGAAGCGCTTTGAGACATCTTTATGACGCGATGAGGTGGTATTATATCAAATGCAAGGATTGTGATTATTATTAAGAAACCCTGTACAATACCTAAAACCTTCCCATCAGAATCCTCAGCACAAACAGCAGTGAGAGCTGAACCTGGGACATTGTGAGAACTCACAGCTCAGTGAGGCTCTGAGGCTCCCTGACCCCATGTGGGTTTTCTGAATGATCAGCTCACACTGATCGGTGGCTTAATCTCACTGGATCACTCCTGATTTCCTTGACCTAATTGTGGTTGCAGGAGGCTGGGTTGCGCACGCACGATTCAGCCCATTCCTGTGTGGTATAAAATTACATCCCCTCCTTCCCTCTCTCCTCTCAAACCCTCCCAGTGAAACGCAGCACACTGGCATCACCGAACCTCACAACACCAACAAGTTACACTTTTTGTTTCAGCCCAGAAATGTAGCACCTTTCATGTAGAAGCAAATTGTAAAGCCACTTCACTAAATACAGGGTGGATCAAAAGGCTTGACTCATGTGAGGCGTACAAACTGCCATGAATGTAGATGTTTACACATATCAACTCAGTGGCTTAAGCTTTCACAAACACCAAGAAAGACATCTAATGTGATAGCTTCGCCCTCTCCACCACTGTTGTCTTTTAAAAAATAAAATAATTAATAATTAACGACTCTATGAGTAAGGACTCACCCTGCCTGCACAATTGATTAGAAATGGCATTGTAACATCATCAAAATCCTACCAACCTATGAAGACCAGTGAGATGAGTAGCCAATTCATCTTAGTTTGGGAATAAATTTCGGATGAGAAGACAGAATAAAAGGCAGGAAAATCCGGGAGAAATATTCCGGGTTTCCGTGAAAGAGCGAATGTCGTGGTCATCAAGTGTCATTCTCTCAATAACAGAAAATTATTCAGATCATTTAAAATTGTCCCTCGCCTGGCCCATGCTTATTAAAGTATTTGTAAAATAATTAATAAAGCAACTGAAATAAATCCCCCTCCCCCAAAATTGTGATGACACTCGATTGCAGTGCTGAGAATGTTTTGCATTGTCGGAGATGCCGTCCCTTGGATGAGTTGTTGAACTAAGGCCCTTACAGACACACGTTAAAGATCCCGTTGCACTCATCAAAAAGAGAAGGGGGTTTCTCTTGTTGTCCTGGCCAACAATCCCCCAAATAAAATTGGTCACATGCTGTTCATGGGACGTCACTGTGCACAAATCAGCTGCCGCATTCACCTACATAAACACAGTCACTGCACTTACAGTAATTCATGTCAAGCATTTTGAGATGTCTCAACGATGTGATAATACTATCTGGAAATCTTTCCGGCTGCTTGTCCAGCTAGGTAGGACCACTCTACCTGTTAGGGCTTTGGTTTGGAGGGTTAACAGGAGCTGAGTGGGAAGAGTCCTTGTGATGATGATCGTTGCATTTGATATAGCGCCTTATCACGTCTTCGAGACGTCTCAAAGCGCTTCACGGAATTTACTGTAAAGTGAATTGCCTGTGGGTGAAACGCAGCAGCCAATTGCGCACAGCAGTGTCCCACAAAGAGTCGTGGATTGAGTGACCAAAATTTAAAAACATTTTTTAAGGGATTATTATCCCCAGAAAAGTGATCCGCCAAACAACTGGGTTCCTATTTCCTGCTTGGTAAACCGAGGCTTGTGGAGTAAGGAAACTTGCCCAACGTTTTCGAAAAGTCCTTGCCCTCAGTGACTAAGTAATGGGGCTCAGTACCACTCTGGGCAGTGCCCCTCCTCCACACACACACCCACACACTGAGTTGTGAACGAGCTGGAGAAGCTTTCTGGAGGTCTCCATTGAGGGACGGATTTCTTTGAATCTCCCATCACAAATCGCCCGGAAACAATAAGGACATCACAGAGCCACTGAGCTCAGCAGTGAATGCCACACAATTATAATGACAACAGGGGGTGGGGGGTGGTGGTGGGGGGAAAGATATTTCGAAATGTGCCCTCAGGTCTTTAGATACACAACCCCCTCCCCCCCCACCCCCGTCCATCCACCTACCTACCCACCGGGGAGTCCGCTACCATTGATGAGAAATATATTGTCAGTTCCTTTCAGTGTTCCATCAAACTTGCACGGGGGGGGGGGGGGATTGTTTTTGTGCGTTTAAAGGAGAGCTTGTGGGGGAAATGCTAGATAAATAAATATTCAACTGTTCCGGTAATGACATTATGGGCTGTTAACGGGAAGCCTTTGCTGGAGCAATGCTGCCAGTGTAGCTTCCTGTGACATGTCGCGGCCTCTGATCTCCTTGCTCTCAGCCACTGGATCTTATCTCTCCACGGATCTGCCTCGTGTTGTGATTGTTTGTAGAAAGAGCATAGGATTTCATCTCCGATGTATAAGGTGTTCACAAAGTCCTGTTACCACCTCCCCCACCCTGTAACATGTGGAAGAATGATGATAATTGTGTTTAGACGTACTTCATTGTGTTTAGTACAAGTGTTTAACTGTATTTAGACGTCCAGAGGATCAGTGTGTGTGTGTGTGTGTGCAAGTGTGTGTGTAAATGTCTGTGTGTGTGTGAATGTCTGTGTGTGTGTCTGTGTGTGTGAGTGTCTGTGTGTCCGTGCCTTCAGCTCCCCTCTCGACTCTCTACCCCCTCCCTTGCCTCCCCTCCCCCTGACCATTTCCCCCCTGCTCGGGTCCCGACCCAACTGTCCAGCGCCTTGGGACGTCCTCCTGACGTGAAAGGCGCTCTATAAATGAAATCTTGTTTTGTGTGTGTCTGTCTGTGTGAATGTGTGTGTGTGTGAGAGCGCCATCATTTTCATGGCAGATAAAGATCTGTCACTGTGCTCGGTGTCACATCTTCCAGATGGAGTCAGTGAGGAGGAAGATCCTGGTGTCAGACATTGTTACGTACGACTCACCTCCAACAGAAAATAAAAACTCATTGTAAGAAAAAAACACGGGGTGGTGGTGGGGGCAGGATTTTGTGAACACTCTGGCTGACCAGGTGAGGCTCCCCACAACAGCGTTCGTTCTGCACTCATATAACGCTGTTCACATCGAGGGGACGTCTCAAGACCCTTCACACAGCTGACTGGAAGCCCGAGCTCAGTTGAGGGGGGAGTGGAAGTTGACCAAAAGTGAGAGGGTGGCACTTGTAGATTAAATTTCTAGAGAGTGAGTGCGAATTGGCTGAAAACTCGCTAGCGCCGGGCAGAGGACAGGAAGTAGGTCAGGAGGAGGAGAGTTTTCAGTGGGAGGAGGGAGCAGGCAGCGCCATGGGGAGGGTTTGAAGGTGAGGATGAGGATCTTGAATTTGATCCGCTGGGGGATAGGGAGCCAGTAGAGCCGAGTGAAGATGGGGTTGATGGGCTTGTGGAGCCTGGTGCGGGAGAGGACACGAGCTGCAGAAGGTCGCTGCGGGGTTAGGAGAACAAGCCATTGAAAGAGATACAAGGATTGTTATTTTTCTAGAAGTGCATCATAAGATTCACTCAACACAGGTAGAGGGTCTGGTAAACTGAGCCATTGTGGAGTCCTGTAGCTCAGTGGTTAGAGCTCTCGCCTCACAAGCGAGAGGACCCAGCAGTGCAAAACTTTGGACAAGTTTCCTTACTTCAATGCCTCTGTTTCCTCAGCAGTAAGTAGGAACCTGGTTCTTAGTCGACTGGCAGATTCCCTTTCCGGGGGTAATAATAATAAAATAATAAATCAGCCATTCAATCCACGACTGTTTGTGGGACACTGCTGTGCGCAATTGGCTGCAGCTTTTTGCCCACAGAATATACAATCAATTCACTTTACAGAACATTCTGTGAAGCGCTTTGAAGACATAATAAGGCACGATATCAACTGCAAGGACGACTATTATTATTACTATTGTGAGTAAAATCCTGGCATGCACTCCTCATGCCTAGTGAAATTCCTGTGCTAATGGCATCTCAGCTAAAGTCCGCTCCACCCCAAACAAACAAGCTGTGTTTCCACGCTGGATGGTGGGGTGTGAATGGGCTGAGGGAGCTGATGCATATCCTGCAAGGAGTCAAGGAGGTGAAACTACAAACAGAGGCTAAATGAGCGTGTGCTAAATCGTTTCAGATCCACAACAAACACAACACACAGCACTTACTCGAGAAACCTTTGAAGAGTTAAGTACTTTTTCCTCCCACCTCCTGTTTAAGCTTTTTATTTGTTCCATATGTTTTTGCCTCCAGTGTCTCCAGAATTAAAAGTCACTTGGACAAAGTAGTCCAGTGGCGTGGTCGATGTTGTGGTGGTGGGTGGGGGGGGGGGGGGGTGTCAGGGAGAAGAGAGGCTGTGGAACCAACCCCCAGCAGAAGAAAGATTAACTGTTGGGAAGATATATGAATTCCGAGCATTGAAAGAAAAAAAACCGTAAAGCAAACTTATTTTGAATGTTTTAATGAAGGAAGTAACTAAAGAGGCTTCAGGCTGCAATGTGCACTGATATTATAATAATAAACGTTGCATTTGATATAGCACCTAATCTGAGCATTTTCCCCCCAAAACAGTCACTAAGTTTACGGTAGATTCCATGAAGTGCTTTAAAACAGCTCGACAACTTGATATGGCACTATATCACACTTTGATCATATTTCCCCTTACGTCCTCCTGACGTGAAAGGTGCTTTATAAATGTAACCTGTATTGCAATTGTATATCTAATGAAAAATTATCATTATTAAGCATTTGAAACAGCTTCTATAAGGTCAATACATCGCAAAGAAATTGACAGGCACCCACAGCAACCAACTTGTGCACAGCAATAGTGAATGACCAATTGTATCTGAGTAAGTGGGAGGTAAAGGCACCACACATACACCTAAACACTTGCCCGTCCCCTGTTTGCTCCACAACTGATTACATTGTTGTGCGCAAAATACAGTCACTACATACAAACTGGAATGCAATTCCTCGTGAAACACTTTGACGTTAAAGGCACTGTGTCAGTTTACTCTGTAACAGGCTTCAAAAGAATACTTGAGGGGGGGAGATGATTAAAAGTGTGAAATTGGATGAGAAATAGGAACAGTCACTAGTCAGGAAACAATCAATAATTAACATTGGCTCAACAACCCTCCCTCCCCTCCTTCTCTCCCTTCCCCCAGCAATTGACGCAGCCAAATGGCTAGAATGGCATCAGGGTTTTTATTTTTGGTGAATACGTGGGATTCCAGAGCGCAGCCACTTGGCTTCCCATCAGGGTGATAGATGGGGAGAGTTCACTGGACCCGGCCTGAAAGATTTACACTGGTCACAAACAAACTAAGGAAAAAAAACACTCCAGGTCAAATGGCATCTGTCATTCAGTGACTCTCTCTCCCCACCCACCCATCCCCCCTCCCCACACACACACACACACACACATCCCCTTTGAAGCAGCTCAAATCGCTTTGAATTACAAGCGTTAAGATTCCAAAGGCCTCGACTCCATGTGTTCTGTCACACGTGTGATTTGAGCACCAAAGACTTCCCTCCTCCACTCCCCCCTCTCTCTTTTCTTTCAAAGAAACTTTGTTATTGGGAAATGGAATTCCAGGTTTGGAATTCGGAATTTCTCATTACAAAACCTCTTTACACCAACAACAATGCAGTAGCTTTGGGTTATCTCAGGCACTGTACTGCATGGACTTGTGTGTGTTTGTGTGGTGGGGTGGGGGCTGTTGTGGGAGGAGAAAGAGATTGAAAAACAAAGGGGAAGCCTTTTCCCTTTGTTCGAACGACCAGGGTGGAATCCTCTCCAGAGGCAGAAAATGCCAAGAATTCCCATTCGAATCAATGGAAACTGACCACGGTCTCTTTGGGTGGGAGTGGGTTAAAAGTGACAGAATCAAACGTAAATGGGGACATCAAAGATAAGGCGGCTTTGCGTCTTTTGTTGTTTGTCAAACAAAGGAGAACCCATTTCCCATATGTAAGCAGCTTCTTTATGAAGCAGATCCTCCTCGTGTCCTGACCAACAAATAAATGATTATTCATTTCATGGCTGTTTGTGGGACATTGGCTGCCATGTTGGCCCACAAATAATCACTATTCTGCCTGGTAAACTGTGTGAAGTTGAGATGTTTTGATGTCACAATAAGGCATTATATCGATTGCAAGGGCTATTTCATGTACCAAATGTAAGGATTCTACCCCTTATCATCAAGTGCTATAATTAGCCTCCGCACCCCTGCTGGGGTCAGAGGGAAAAAGCAATCAGCCCCTGATTACTGTTCAGAGTGATCCCTCCCCCGAACACTGCTACTCAATTTGGCTCATGAGCATGAAGCTGTAGCCAGAATCTTTAGGGGAAAAACTTCAAGAGCTATGCTTTTAGGAGGTCAGTATCCATTTGATCATACACAAATTGTTTAAAAGATAACACTGGTATAAAATTTATATTAAAGTGTCTGAATGAATTTGAGGATTCCATTTTTTTTGTTAAATTCATAAAACAATCTACTTTTTTAGGGGGGGTTGCAGATTATTTCTATCCAACGATTTTTTCCAACAACACCTTCCTGTTGTGTTAGTTATATAACTCATATACTTGGTATCATGCATATCATTGTGGGAGGACGTATCAAAGCACTTCACAGGATCTAATGCAAAGTGAAGACTGAGTCTTTCTTGGGGCAAATGATTTTGTTACACTAAATACACAACATGCTGCTTTGGAGTCTGGATTCTAAAAATGGTCGCTATAGAAAAAGAAAAGAAGTGCTGCTCAGAAGAGGCCAATTCATGGGAATAGCAGAAACCAGAAGTCTGAAATAGCACCAAGTCTTAACTTGTAATTGCACAGAATTGTGGAAAATTCTTAAAATTCAGGCTGAATTTGAACATTTCCTTTTTAAGAACTGCAAAAATCAAAACATGCTCTGGCTTCCAACTGAGAATTTTCCAGAATTTCAAGCAATTTTAAGACAAAATGGAGGTGGAGATGAAAGGCTCCTTCCTAATACCAAAATGTTGTTTACCTTTGCCATCTCCGTCTACTCACGCTCTCTCTCCCCCACCCCAGCAAAGTATATGCCTGATGGCTGTATCAAAATGGGGAGAGAGGGAGGACACATTTTCCAGTTGCCAATGGGTTGGGCCCCCATAATGGTGCAGTTACCATGGGCTCTGGTCAACTGCACCACTGCAAGGCAGAATGTCAGGTCTCTAGTTGCAATCTCTGAAGAGAGCAAGATGGGAGGTAGCAAGCTCAGTTATATACAGGCTGCTGTTATAGCCACAGGAAGGTGGATGGATAAATTAGCACTCAGGATAGCAGCAGTGAAAATAACAAATATGAAACCAATAGGCTACAATATTTAGTGGTAAAGGAGTTTAATGCCCTTTGAGTAGCCTAGCCTCTCCAGTTTTCTGGACAAAACATCTTTTTTAGTAATGTTAGCTTGACTCAGTTGGTAGACTCTCACCTACAACTCGGGTGTTTGGGCTCAGGCCCTATGTCAGGATTTTGAACTAGGTTGATACTGCAGGGCTAGTGGTGTGTTGCATTGTTGGGAGGTACCATCCTTCGTTTAAACCGAGATTCTCTGCCTATTCAGGTCGACATAAAGGGACTATTTGAATGGTGAAAGGAATTGCTCCTAGTGTCCTGGTCAACAGTCCCCCAAATGAAATTGGCTGTTCACTTCACGCAAGATATTGCTGTGTGCAAAGTGGCAGACATATTAGTCTACAAAATACAAGGTCACTACACTTTAAAGTATGTGCATCAGCCTGGCTCTTGGGAGGTCCTGCTGACGTGAAAGGCGCTACACAAATATAATTTTGTTGTTGGCTCAATGGTAGCACTCTCACCTCTGACTCAAGGTATGGGTTCAAACCCATTACAGAACTTGGAATCACATTGTCTGAGCGTGTTGCACTGTTGGGAGTTGCTGTTCTTCGGATGAGATGTAAAAGAAGGTCCTGTCTGCCTGTTCAGGTGGACATTAAGAGACCATGGCACGATTTGAAAAGAGAAAGGAGTTTCTCCTGGTGTCCTGGCCAACAATCCCTCCCACCTACCAATAACATTAATCACTCACTCCATTGTTTTGTGGGATCCTGCTATGCGCAAACTGGCTGCCACCTTTCACCCACAAATATAGTCCATCGTGAAGTGCTTTTAAAGATGTCTCAACGACATAAGGCGCAATATCTAATGCAAGGATGATTGTATCCTGGGACAGAAGGCTGTCTAGAGGGAAGACTCAAATGTGGTACTGAATTGAGTAACGCATTGTCCATGATGTATCCCTTTAAATGAGATGTTAAACACCAGATCTTATTTCTCCGTTGCATAACATCACACCCCTTCTCAACATACAAGTGTGGTCACCAAGTAGTCTGTCACTTGATGCAAAATGTCAAGCCAGAGGCTGGCATGGTATCAATGGCCATTGTGGAGGGCTTGTGCCAGTTGAAGTAAGTTGAGGTTGAGCAGGCAGCAATTAAAGTGGTTTGTTGCCAGAGTTTAAAGACACTCAAACGACATTATTTCCTTGTAATAATTTTCTGTGTTATATCCTCACATCAATTATGATGATGCATTATCTTCAAATGTCACTACCTTAACTTTTAACCACATGGTTTCTGACCATACAAGCATTAAGAAATTTGATAGCACAATAATTTAAGTTCAAGCATCTCAGATGTTGCCCACAAATCACTTTCTTGTGCCTTATGGTTCTGGAACCACTACGGATAAACCATTTGACGTCTGCAAACTTCCAGGATCACAATTCTATACATTAATGCAAAGAAAAATCACACCAACCAGAACGCTTTAATTGTAAACAAATTTTATTGAACTTTCATCCAGATAAAATTGCACAAACATCAATTTAGGCTTTCAAACACACAGGAGTAAGAAGTGTTCCAGGTCAGTAAACCTCATTCTTTGGTGCAGAGGCTGAGTCTTACAATTCAGAGGTAATTATACATGAAAAAAACATTACCCGTCACCTTATAGTAAAGAAAACCCCCGGGGGATTTTTTTTTATTTTAAAAACAAACTTTTCTGGTAGTCTATGACCCCAATTTTTGCTCCCCCTCTAGCAGTGGTAACCACTGCCAAACATTAAACGCTGGGTTGTTGCACAACAGTAACTTAAACAATACTGGTCGGAATCTTTAAATACAGGAAGAGGCTCCATCGTTTTGAGGCACTTGTCTAAGTTTAAGAAAGGGCCTTTGACCACTTGCACCAGACATGTTAATGCTAACCCCTTAATCTAGAACAGTTAGACTACAAAGTTAAAATCAGCAAAAGAAAAAACACAGGCAGAGGCAGTAAGCAAAAAACATTTCTTCCAGGACTCAATAGAACTGGGTTTTATTGTATCGTTGCCTCCATGTAAAATAATCTGAGCCTGGAACTTAGTTTCACTGCTTTTAGAAAACAGCAAAGACTTTTAGCTATATATTAAGTCTTCTCAACCAGAATTTCTGGATCTTGGACCAGACACTTAAATTCTCAAGAATAAATTTTGAATAAAGTCTGCTTCACTAGTGGTTTGAAACCCAGTTTCACAATATAAAAAAAATTAAGCACTTCATAAAATCAGTTCACAAATTCAAACAAAATGTTAAACAGCACTTTGGGGATGATTCACTGTCAATTGGGGTTACATTTTTTGTCAATGAAAAAGCCAGATCCTTTGTCCACATTCAGCAATGTCTAACCAGTGTGTGAAACGGGTCACCACATTTCTCAGCATCATTCTGTTCTGAGGAAAGGGTTCACTAGGGCAAAAAAGACCAGCAAACTTAAAAACCATAAACTTCAAATACCCTCAGTCACCAAATGTCTCTTTCCAGATGGATTAATGGGGCTTCACATTGACAATTCAATTATCTGTAGGACCAACTGTTCTCATTTACTATCCCAAACTGACTTTACCACGTGTAACTTCCTCCCATCCCCCAGATACATGAAAGCAACTCATTCTCAACACAGCTTAAAAGTAACAGTTCCATTTTCTGCACATTTTACAGGTCAATTGAAATTTTAACTCCACAGGCAAGGAGAGGATTCCATACATAAATCTTAATACGCCTTAAAGGGAAACTCCAATCACGCAACCACATCTTACCCAATTGCCCCAAAATGGCAATACGCATTGTAACTCAGTAGTGGAGAAAAATTAATCTGATGAAATTAATTTGGCAAGTTTGTTGTGCATCTGCATGCGAGTGAAGTTCTGACTGAAAGACTCAATAATGGTCATTCAAACCAGAGCGACAACTCAAAAGGGTACAAACATGCAGAGTGGAAGGGGGAGACGAAAGAAAGGTTGAAATATATTCCAGAATATGTTGCTGGTGGGGCAGGGGAAGAGAAGAGAAAAATTATTCTTGGAATTTCTCCCTCAAATGGTATCTATCAGTCACTACTCAAGAGGAATCAATACAGAATGGCCAGGACAATCTTTCATAAACAGAATTTAACTAAGAAAGCCTCCGTGATGGAAAGGGGGAGGTATTTCCGAGATCACGATTAAGAGTTTACAAGTTAAATGTAAGTGTTTTATTCTACAGTAGTTCAGATTACATTACTAAAAACGAAAGTTAAGGGTGGGTGGAGCAGATCACACCAATCAGCATTAATATACTACTTTGTTTAGTGCCCTTTAGCTAGATGATTTATGAATTGCATTGAGATACTGAAACACAAAAAAACCTGCACAATTAGCCCTGGTACAAGCTGTTCACCCAAAGGCCTTAAAAGCAGTTTGGGCTCCAACATGAGGTAGTTTTAAGCTGCTGCGGACAGAAGCACCGAGGTAGACAAAAGTCATTACCAGCCAAGGCACCAGAACTACTCCTTGCATCCCCTTACCTTCAGAGACAGGGGATCACTTCCCTGAGATTTATGTATCATTTAGATCCCAGTCTCTGAAATATTGGCTTCATGGGTTCTGCAAGGTGATCTGCGATCGGTTCAGGTTTATTTGAGGTAAGGTACTATGGCTGATTTTAAACTAAGAATTGCGAACATAATCCATTAAGCACTTCTAGAAAACTATCTTGTACCTGCATGTGGGGCTGGATTAAATGGTTTTCTGGGAATTCTCAAGATAAACAAATATGGTGGGGGTGGGGGGGTTCCAATTACAAAACTACATTTCATACCTCAAATTAAATACAAAAAGTTATGCAGGTTGTGGCAACCATTTGAATTGAACAACACAATCAACAAAGGAACTTGAAAATAAGTGTTCCATAATCACCTTTCAATTTTAAGAAGGCCACCACAACTTTTCAGATCAATAACTTATAACTCATTAAAACCAACAGGTTCAAAAGCATCATTCCAAACACTACATTATGCTCCTTGCTACAAGATGAAGTATTTCACTGAACAGGATGTTCGGACTGATCACTCTAGAGCAGGTTGGTCCAACCTCTTGGCTGCTGAGGGCCAGATGCCCTAATTGAGAAACATCTACATTTTTGCATTTCCCTTCCAGAAGCATAAGATTTACAGGTTATAGAGGGCGCGGATGGGCCAGATGAAATGAGGGGGGGAAGAGCCAGATTAAATTGGCCCTTGGGCTGCCAGTTGGACCACCCTGCTGTAGAGGATGAAGGACACATCGTGCTTCACATTAGCAATTCAATATGAAAAGTTTGCCACACAATCAATCCAAAGCACATTACTGGATCAGAGGTCTTAACTGCAACTGTTCTGGCTAGCTATAATGAATCACATCAACAGATCTTAACCACTGGCATCTAGGAAACCACTCTGAACACTTTGGTTTTAATCAGGGGCTCACCCCTTTGTCAATGTTTTGAAGTATCCATTCCACAGGATTTTGATCTGAAACTTAATTATAACCTTCTCTCTGCCAAAATGGACTTCCATTTGGTCTGTAAACAAACATTTCTTTTGAAGAATTATATAGTTTTGTAAAAAAACATAAGGCTTAATGTTGAAACTATGTTCTGCATTTGACTTCAGTGTTTTTTTAAAACACACCCCAAGTGGGACTGCCAAGAAAATAACTTGATAGTCAAAGTGTGTGCTTGCCTTGTTTTATAAAGTTGTGTTAAGAAAAATAATAGCTTCAAGAGACAACATCCCCTTGAGGCAGCCCATCCAGAGCTGAAATCACATAAACTTTAAAGTCAAAAAGGATACAGCATTCAAGTTATAGGAACTAAACTTCATAAGATTTTTTTTAAACTGTTATTCTAAAGAAACATTACAATGCAAAAAGGTGGGGCAAAAAGACGGGGATTCCTTAGTGTAAGGTTATTTTAATCTCGGCAATCATTAACCACTGCTCAATTCACAATGTGTAAATCAAAAGCCATTCTATACTACAACAATCTAACCAAGTCAGAACAAACGGTTGTGAGCAACCCAAAGCAGTACATTAACGAGCTTCCATCAAGAAAGCTTTGCAGACCCATTAGACAACCCACCCACCAGTCAGACAGGATGCCAAGCCTTGAAATAAAGACTAGTCAATGTTAAAAAGAGAGATTTTCCAATCTCATCATCACATTAAAATTTTTTTTTTTTTTTAAAAAGCAGCAAGAAATTTAGACATTAGCTTCTTCCAATTCTTTTCTGCCCCGTCTTCTGCAGACGCCTCCAACAATCACCAAGTTATCTGCTGCTCTGCTTCGTGATCAGGTCCTTAATCTCAAATTCTCCAAGATATTCCTCATTACGCTTGGGTCCCCCACACCCCCCATCATCACCACCAAATTGAGATTTTACAACCAAGCAACTGGTAAAAACAAACAAATCGGAGGAAGTTTGAGCAATGTTAGTACTTGGAGCATTCATAGTTGATGGTTTCAACCCTGTGCAGAGGTTATAATGCCCGGTAAGCTCATTTCAGAGTCAGGCTGCTTAGCAACACTGATACTTTCTCAGAAAAATTCAACCAATTCAGGAGGTTACTCCAATGGGTTGACATTCAGCAAATGCACCCAAAATGGGCCTCCTGAGTCGATTTGTCACACCCTTTCGATCGGTTATTCATAGACCTAATTTGCAACAGCTTTGGGCTTTATTTTTTAAATTTTTTTAAAAATCACATTTAAAGCCTACTTCCTTACTGCAATGCAAGTGCTTGCTAATTATAACAAGGATGAAATGTTATTTTATACAGTGCGGCTGGACACAAATTTTTAAACAGTGGTGAGTGAATACTTTGAAATTAAGTAAAACTGGAATGGGATGTCAGGCACCTTTCTCTCCACCCACCCACTCCACCCAAGGAGTCTTTTAGTACATAAGGTGAGAATTGGCTATTGGAGTTGAAAAGGATTAAAGAATGTTTTCACCATTTCAGTTTCACATAAATATTCAGTGTAATTTCTGTAAATGATTTTTATGCTGCCGTTTTTCACTCGTCAAAAATACTGTGATAGTTTAATTTAGTTCTAAAAATCTGCATTTAGGAGAAGGCTGTGATTTTTGCATATTTGTTTAAAATGGCCTTAATAGTCACCTAATTGGTAATTTTTGGACGAAGGGTGAACAAAAAAANCCTAGTGAAAGATGTAGAGCTGGAAAGTATAGATTCTACCCAAGTTTCTACTCACAAAGCTATACCGTGTACATTCAGAATTTTTCTCCTGAATTCATTGGAATACTCATGGGCACCCCTATCTGCAACCATCGCCATTCCACAAGCATTGCCACTATTAGGTGCAGCGTACAGGAGGCAAATAATGCAGAAACGTGAAGAGCTGACCTGTTCGAGATGCAGGATTGGGCATGTGAAAAAAACATTCTATGCCAAAATACTTCCCACTCCATCAGTTAAGGACAGACCAGCTCTGCCTAAAATACAACAGAAATGTTAACCCCTCACACGCAAATCCACAATCCATCAATTGAGCTCTTCTGGAAGAGGAAGAGAATGGAAGAGGTTTCTTACTTAAAGAGGGGCTAGATAAGTCTGGTGCTCACTTCCTGTAAGCATATGCCAACTGTACAACTATGAGGCAGTAGCACAGCAAGCACTGATCAGTGGACTTCCGCCTATCCTGAATTCTTCCTTGCGGCTTAAATGAGACCCAAGGAAAAGCGATAGTCATTTTAACAAAAAAAATCAAACTATTCACACTTCATAAAGTAATACTGCCTCCAAGACCAAATTCAGCCTACCAACATAGTAGGAAATTGATTTTATGCAGGTCCAGCAGGTACCTGAGATAGCAGTTAACTTGAGGTAATATATTTGATTATCCCAGATGCCTCAATATACTTTTTGCAATCTTCAGGGTTATCAACTGACAATATAAGTCTTCCTTTACACAAACCCCAATAAACACTCAGAAGAACCCTCAACAACTTCTATGTTCACCATTATGTGCATCAGGCCAAAGAACATTACACCCTATATATATTTATATATAAAAAAGGAAGAGGTATTTTGTTTACATTCAGATGGAGTGTAGGGCTACATTCAGAAAGAGTGTAGGGCTAAACATACAAGATATTCAACATCAAATAATCCCTGAAAACAAAATGTATGCAGGTAGGCAGCCAAAGCCTTGACCAGTCACCCACAAATGGCCATTTTAGGCTATAGAAGTGGCCCACAATCATCATCCTACCTGAGTGTTTTTTAAATAAAGCTACAGGACAATTTTTAATACTAAGAAACAAGTCTTTGGATTCAGGTGATAAAGGCACCAATTGCCTGGATACATTTGCACAGTTCCATGGAAATCTCCAAATATTAGTCAGCCCAACATCTGCAGGCAGTGAGGTAGGTCTGCTATAAATTTATGTAGTTTTGAAGTAGTCACACAGTTCACACTTTACCGAAATGAGGTAGATGACTGCAGCACAGAAAACAAAAACCTGTCTTCTCTAGGGAAAACAATTAAGACATTGTCCCTGAGCAACAAATCCACAATATAGAAATACAAGCACACAGCATCTTTTTTTAAAACAAGAGGATACGATTGTTGCCAAAGTCGACAACTACTATCAGTCCATCTGGCATGAGAGCAATTCCGGACGGACGATCCATCTGGCCAAAGCCGCTGCCTTGGGTCCCAAACTTGCACAGGAAGTTACCGTTTGGTTCGAATATTTGGATGCGGTGGTTCCTGGAGTCAGCCACGATGATACGCCCTTCTTGGTCAATGGCCACACCCTGAGGTCGGAGGAACTGCCCGTTGCTTGTGCCTTCGGAGCCAAGGAAACGTGCCGACTGGAAGTCAGGATGGATCACAAGCAACCGGTGGTTGTTGAAATCGGTGACCACAAGGTGTCCTTCATGATTAAAAGCCACCCCACGGGGAGAATCGAAGTGCTTCCACAATGCTCCCTCAAAGCCATATTTACTTACGAAGTTTCCATCTGGACCGAACAGCTGAACTCGGTGATTACGTGTGTCGGACACAAGGATTCTTCCTTCAGAATTGACTGCAACATCCCAGGGATAATTGAATTGCCCATTCTTGCTTCCTTTTTCCCCAAACTTTAGAATAAACTGTCCCTCAAAGGTGAAAACCTGAATACGATGGTTGTCCTTGTCAGCCACGACAATTCGACAACTCTGATCGCAGGCGACTCCAGCAGGGCGGTCAAACTGGCCGGAACGGGCGCCCGCTGACCCAAACTTGTGGTGGAAGGTCCCACTTGGCGTGAACACTTGGATGCGGTTGTTGCTTCGATCGGCAATGATGATGTAGCCATCTTTGTTGACGCAAACGCCCCAAGGTCTGCAGAGCTGTCCATCTTCATCCCCTTCCCCACCAAACGAACAAATGGGAAGCCCAATACCAGCGTAGCTGCGACCTGCTTTGACCATGACTCGAAAGGGGCTGTTCTCAATGTGCTGGCCACGAATGGTGACTGAGATGATGTGCTCGCCTTCGAGGTGTGGCGAATAGCTGACTGTGTAGGTGCCATCATGGTGATCTAATACATCAGCGCGAAAGAGGCAGCCATCAGGTCCCATGACAACTACTACAACCAAATCGCCACCAGATGACCGTCCTTCACCAGTGTGATCTTTGGTCAACACAGTGAAGCTGCTCATTTTCCCACGCAATGCCCGTTTCAACCCCTCACCAGCAGCTGTTGAGACTGGCGCGTATGCACTGCTGCAGATGATCCCTAGCGACTTTATGGCTTTACAGAGCACACCATCGGGCGGAACGAAGGAAAGCGTGTCATCGTCATGGGGCTGAAGGAGATTTCTCAGCTTTTTCAAGTCCTGGATTTGGACAAACATTTGTTCCTTTGCTAGCAGGACATCCACATCCCGCCCATCCAACAGTGCTTTCTGAACACAGTCTATAGTGTTCTCCAGCTTTGTTAAATTCTCACGCAGCGCTTCCACCTGGAGGTGTAGCGTCTTGGCCTTCATCTGCCGGATCTTCTCCACCTGTGACATGAAAACAATTAGAATGGCCACCTTCTGAGCTGTATGATTTTATGAGGGAGGGGAAAGAGAGGGGGGTGGCGAAGGAGAGACGGGGGAGTGGGGCGAGGGGGGAAGGAGAGAGGGAGGGTGAAGGGAAGGGGGGGAGGAGACTCCTCCTCCACTCTAAATATCTCTCCTCCCACCCCCCTCTATCCACTACTCCCACTATGTCCTTCTCTCCCACCGCCTTCTCTCTCTCCTGGACCCCATCACCACTTCCCTCTGTTCCAGCCTGGGCATTCTCCGCTGGGCCCATCGTGGCTCCAGGCACTGGCTGTCCCAGAGCAGCAACCCCAAGTGTCGCATCATTCACTACCTCTGCACAAACCGCCTCCTAAGGCAAACACAACTTCCTCCTCCCTCATATGTACCCTCCCAACTCTCCACAGCCATCTCTTCTGTACACCCTGTATCCTGTCTCCTCCCTCTTACTCCCACCGGCAAACCCACCTGCATTTCCCTTCAAAATGTCCATTCCCTCATAAACAAAGCCCTCACCATCCAGGACCTCATCCTGGAGGAGCACCTCGACATTCTTGGGCTCACAGAAACCTGGCTCTCCCACAATGACCCTGTGCCCCTAGTTGAAGCCCCCCCCCCCCCGTCCAAACCAACGGTCGGCGGGATGGTCCTCATCTCCAAAGCTTTCAAGATCCTCACTCTTGTTTACAAATCCCTCCACTCCTCTGCACCACCTTACCTCTCTCCTCACAATACCCATTGCCTTCGCTCTACCAGGCCTGGTCTCCTCCTTGTCCCCCGCACCACCATCAGCGGCCGGGCCTTCAGCCACTATTCCCCGAGGCTCTGGAACTCCCTTCCTCACTCCCTTCACCTCGCCCCTTCTCTTCCTACTTTCAGTTCTCCGCTGAAGACCTTTCTTTTCCACCGCACGTGGAGGGCGCTATATAAATCCAAGTTGTTGTGTTGGAAGGAGGGGGGAGGGGAAGGAGAGAGGGGAGGAAATGTAGAAGGTACCTTTCTTAGTAAGTCACACTCGCGTTCCTCGAGAGCCTTCTTATGTCGCGAGGTTACTGCCTTGACTTCGGATCGAATCACTTGAGCTTTCATCTCGACTTGTTCCACCATGGCCCTGACTTTTTCTATACTGAGCTGTAAACAAAAGTTCAATTCTAAGTTCAAGTAACTCCAGAACTACAGTTAAAACATACATTAAGCAATTTGTTGGTTGCTGCTGTAGTGATCAGTGTACAAGAAAATGAAGATCCTTCAAAGTAGTTTTGGTCAGACAAACCCAGTTAAGGTCTTTAAATTTGGTTAAGACATGAAACCAAAATCTTGTTTTCTTGTTCTATTGCAAATGAAAGGTCCTTTGTTGCTATTCAAAAAGATGGTTAATAATTCTCAAGGTAATGATTTTCTTGCTTTTTGTAGGAAATTGCTGTGTGCAATTTGGCTGCCTTGTTTCCAAACAGTCACTACTTTACCATACAGTGGAGTCCTGAAGCTCAGTGGTTAGAGCACTCGCTTTGCAAGCGAGAGACCTGGGTTCAATTCCAGGCAGAGGGCGAAACCTTGGGCAAGTTTCCTTACTCCACACAGAGCCTAATAATAATCCCTCCAAAACCAAAAACAATAATAAATTGGTCATTTTCAATCTACGACTGTTTGTGGGACATTGCTGTGCGCAATTGGCTGCTGTGTTCGCCCACAAATATACAGTCAATTCACTTTACAGTGTGTTATGTAAGGGGCTTTGGGACGTCTTCCCAACGTGAAAAGCGCTATATCAAATGCAAGGATTATTATTACTTTACAAAACCTGTCCCACCTGATAACCACAAACCACTTCCAACAAGGGCCAGCTTCAATTGTTACACAACTGTTGGGTTGGAGTGCATGATAAGACTAAATGCAAATACTTTATGTCTTACATCTGGCAATGAATTACCACCCAGCAGCTATTATTATTACCAGCACCTTGGGACGTCCTCCAGGCAAGAAAGGCACTAACAAATGGAATTTTGTGTTATTATTCTATATGCAGTACAAGCAATAGTTTTATACTGCATAAGTTAGCTGCCACGTTTCACTACAAAATCCATCACTTTACAGTATATTCTGTGAAGCGCTCTGAGACGTCGCAACGATCTGATAAGGCGCTGTATCAAATGCAAGGATTATTAATTTTATTATAAATGGGCAGTGTTGCATTCTAGATTGAGAATCCCATAAAAGCAGACCATAAAGACAAAGCAGTAATATAAATTATACACAAGGCAAGTAAGATGTCTTGATGAAAAAACACCAGACCATCATGAATTAAATTTTTTNAATAATCAGAATTAAGTATCAAATTTGAATTTCAATAACAAGACACTAGTCGTTTGGAGACTTATAGCCACTGGACATGATGTGCTGGAACACCGGGCCACATTCATAACCCAAGCAGGAGGCATTGAGCATAGACCAGGAACTACTTGATAGTGAGGAATAGGAAAGTCAGCAGGGAGGATTGCCTAAGGATTCTTCATCTTCTCCCACCACATGTTTTCAGAAAAGCAGAGGAAGCTGCTTTACTGCCCTCAACTGTGGCTTGTGTGGCTCTGGGAGGCCGAAATAATCGTTAATCTGGACAAAAGCCAAACCCCCACCCTCAGAACAGCCTTTTTTTAAAAAAAGCTCCCAGATGTTAACGTACAAAACAGCGAGTCCAGGATATTTAGAATGGAAGCATTACTAGGATCAGGCCTGGATGGTCAAAAGCATCTTTGAGCTGCCCCCGTTTCATTAATAGTAATAGACTCCAAATTGCATTGCGGAAATATTTGAATATTATTAACATTTCTTAAACATGAAATTGCAGCTTTTCTTTACACAACCACCCTGAAAGTCATTCAATGTCCATCCACAAAAAGGAACAGAATTTTGTAACATTAACAAACACTGCAATTTCTTATTTTCATAGTAACCGTGCAAGGGGTTAGGAGTGCACATTTGTTGCACCATAAACGGTCAAATATGCAATTATTCAGCTATGCTGAATTTTACTGCCACTCAACATGCAATGAATTTTACATTTCAATAATTTCTGTTTGTACATAAGAAGCCAATTCAGCTTTGAGACCATTCTACCAGAATTTTTTTTAAAAAACAAACGGTTTCCAATGTGCTTGGGTAAGAACTCGTTTGAATGGGTGGTAAAGAATTGCAGTAGCTTAGTCCCATGTTCTTGCATTTTCCTTCTAAATGGAAAATCTAAATGCATTTTCCTGCATAATAATAATAATCCTTGCATTTGATATAGCGCTTTTCACGTCGGGAGGACGTCCCAAAGCCCTTCACAGAACACACTGTAAAGTGAATTGACTGTATATTTGTGGGCGAACGCGGCAGCCAATTGCGCACAGCAATGTCCCACAAACAGACGTAGATTGAAAATGACCAATTTAATTATTGTTTTTAGTTTTGGAGGGATTATTATGTTCTAAATCAGAAGTTCCCAAGCATTTTTGCTGCCCACCCCCCCTTCAGAGATTCATGCTCCCCCAAGAAACATTTTTGCATAGAATGAAGATTTTTATTTTCTCAGCTAATAACATACTGCCACTCTACTACTGAATAAACTTAAGTACATTTCATATACCGTTCCCTAGCTCTAGGTCAACTTTTTTTTCACAACACATTTACCAAGAAAAGCAGCTAACAGTATAATAAAATACTTACCACTGTAACATAAATACACTTTCCTCCCACTCCGACTCTTACGGTCTTTCTCAATGCAGAGGTTACAAATACTTGCAGTACCAACATACTTTTACAATGATACACTAATATTTATAACAGGTACTAATACTTCCCGTAAAATAAGAAATAACCCCTAAAGAGGCCATATTTAGGTGCTGCATGCATATTACTAAATAGGGGGCATAGGGAAGGGAATTTCAAACATTCCATCTGAAGACCCTTCCACCACAAAGCCTCATTTGCGCATTGTTGGGTTCTCTCCCGGCTTTGTGCTGCACACTGTAGCCCCACTGCATTCCTGCACTCATCTAGGTTCTCCGCCACTGGTGCGCACTCATCTCAGCATTGGAAAAAGCCAGCAACCAGGTGGCAACCCTAACACACCCCTTCAATAGCCTTGTTGCTCTCCTACAAGCCCCAGTTTGAAAACTCATGTTCTAAATTATTCAATCCAATGCTGCCCAACAAATTATTGCTAGCAACGTTGGCTCAACAGCTACTTATTAACAGCCCACCACATCCACAGCATTTAAAGATCTACCGCATCATTATGCACTACGTACAATACACACAAACCCCCATGGAAGAAGTTTAAAATGTGCTCTCTGAAAAAAGTAGATTCAAGTCATACTGGTGTGACAAGTTAACATCACACCCAGCTGTGAAAATTGCATGGGTGTTGAAATGGAACAGTTGAGTAAATTCCAAAAGGATCAAATTAACTTTGGATGAAGTCAGCCAGAAAGCACCAACATTGAATGCCAACAAGCATTAGAGAGAACAGGTTGATAATCTCAATTTACCACTAGGCAAATTAAGCACGTTTATTTTTAATCTTTACAGTTTATATCAGAGGCAAGAATGCTTACTATTGTGATTTGATCTGGGGTATTCAGGGACTATTTAAAATACCAGTCGAATGGTAAAGGACACATAGATAGATCGGAAGACTCGACTGTATAACTTCAGTAGTTAGAGAAGTACACCACATCAAGATCATATTCCTGCAAGATGAAAATGCAAGGAAGGGCGGTCATGCCAGATGCTAGGTGTCTGGAGATAAATGCTGGGTTTAGATCTTCCTGCAATAGCAGGAAGAACACTGTAAAAATTACACAAGGCAACATGCCTGCCACCACATTATCAAAACTACCGGTTTCAATTCCAGCTTCACCCCCATCCTCAGGAACTCCATCCCAGTGTCCCTCCCTTCACCTCACCCCCTCCATTGCCTCCTTTAGGGTCATCCTACCACATCCTTAAAATGCTGGCCCACAGGAGAAACTCAGGCACAGGAATAGCCTAGGTCAGAATCAAGATATCTTCTCAAAGCACAAGCAATACAAAAAGACAGACACACTGAGAAGATTCACACCAACCCCCAACACTCTCCACCAATAGATAAACTTCCAATTTCCATTTACTGGAAACATTTTCAGACAATCACTTCTTACTTCCCACCCTTGGGCAACAAACTGGAATTTCCAGTTAATCTACCCAGGCTAAGCAGGGATGAACTACAGCAGAAAATTCCAGAGCACCATACCTTCAAAATTCATAGCAAACAGCCTCTACCTTACCAGTACTCAACAAAAAATGAGAATTCACTGTACGGCACTGTACACAACCTAGGCGTCAGGTTCAACCCCCAATTATCCTTCCTCCCCCACATCCAGTCCTTCACCAGCACCACTTTCTTCCACCTCCGACACATCACCCATCTCCGCCAATACCTCTCCCCAAAAGCCGCTGAAACCCTGGTCCATACCTTTGTCACCTCTTGACTGGACTACTACGTCCTCCTCTCCAGTCTCCCATTCACTACCATCCATAAAATCCAAATCATTCAAAACTCTGCCGCCCGCATTCTCACCCACATGAAACTCCGCTCCCCGATCACCCCAGTCCTTGCCAGACTGCACTGGCTGCCTATCCCAGAGAGGATCGATTTCAAGATCCTCACCCTTGTATGCAAGTTTCTGCACTCCTCTGCACCCCCCGACCTCTCTGACCTCCTCTCTCCTCAAAACAGTAACTGTTGCCTTTGTTCCTCCGGGTCTGGCCTTCTCCTCATCCCCCGAGTCCTCTGCTCCACCCTCGGCGACCGTGCCTTCAGCCACTGTGCCCCGACACTCTGGAACTGCCTTCCTCACTCCCTCCCCTCCCATTTTCAGGTCTCTGCTGAAGACCTCTCTTTTCGACCGCGCCTTTTGCCACCGCTCCCCCCACCCCTGGCTCGGTCCTGGGATCCGTTACTGTAAAGCGGTCTGCGACGCCATCCAGCATGGAGGGCGCTATATTGTTGTTGTTGCATTTAGACAGCAGCCATGAGTGCTCCCATCGGGTGAGCATCTACCTCATTTCCAGTTTCAGATTTGAGACTTCACCCATCATGTCAGTGATTAGAGGGCACATATTAAAAATGGCTGTCAAACAAGGAAATGGAGGTTGTGAGAAATGGTTTCACTCAGAGCTGTTAGCATAAGGAATGCCCTGCTGGGAGTTGTGGTTGAGGCAGAATCCATACTAACTTTTAAAAGGGAAATAAATAGATATCTAAAAATGAGTGAACTACAATGATACAATAAAAGGCAGGTGAATGGGACTGAAAGTATTGCTCTTTTAAAGTATATTTCTATGGTTGTACCAGAGATCCTGCACACCATCACTATTCAATGACCACACTGAGGGTTATTGTGTGCTTCAAGCTGAGTGTGTGAAAAAGCACTGTTGCAATTCCTACTAAAAACATTCCCCCACACATCTTTAAAGGGTCAGTCTAAAAAAAACAAACACACTGTCACTCCACAGTAAATCCAGTGAAGCGCTTTGACTACAAACAATCACTACACTCCACTTCAGTAAAATCTACGTCAAATATAAGAATTTACAGTCCCAGCTATCCTGATCATAATCAAGAAATCCAACCCAGAACTTTCCTCATCTGCTTGGCTGAGTATCACACCATGTAGTCGATTTATGGTCCAGAAAAGCTTATAATAAAGACTTGCCCAATCCATTAATTTCAACCTCTTATAAAAACTTAAGCTTTCATGTGAAACTGACTTGGTTCATTGTAGCGACTCCCACTAAAATACTCCACCGCTGTCCTCAACAACGATCACCACTGCAAACGTTTAACAGAAACAGAATGCACCCGGCTCCAGAAAAGACATTCTCTGGTGTTCAAAGGGTAATAAGTAGCCTCATTCACTATTCCAAAAGCCTTGCCCAAGCAAGTAAAAAGCATTAGATGCCAAGATACCCCAGGCATCTTTGATGTAGCGCCTTTCACATCAGGAAGACGTCTCAAAGTGCTTCACAGAATATACTGTAGAGCGGCTATTTTGTGTTGCATGCTCCACAGTCCCAATTGAGATCAGTACCCAGTACTCCCAAGGAGTTATTTCTCTCACAGACAAATTTCACCCAACATTTGTGTAGAGGAAGATTTTCAAAATACACAAGTTTTAACGTTTGGAAAAAAATAGGTACAAGTAGAAAATTGTTTTATTTATACAGCAGCTTTCATGTCGGGGTGATGCCTCAGAGTTGACCGTGAGTGAAGAAGTGGTGGACAGTTGGGGGGAGGGGAAGTGGAGAGGGAGAAAGAGACAGAGGGTGGAGGAAGAACTCTGGGATGATTTCCAAATGGGTGTAGAATAGTGAAACAGGCTTGAGGGGCTGAATGGCCTACTTCTATGAAAGCTCATCCATCAATGTACCAATGGTGAAGCAGGGGACAAGAAGCAGATCCACGCTAAGCGGGAGAGTCTGCTGTCAAGATTCCCTGAGCAAGGGGAATTCTCCAGCATGTTATATTTCAGAGGACAAGATATGTCGGGATCACTCACCACAATTGTATTGCCTGCCATCTTCACACAAGGTGATTGGCACCTAAAGAACTGAAATCCCGAACAGCTTAAAGGGGAGAAAATTGGATCGGGGGAGTGGGTGGAAAGGGGGAGGAAGAAATAAAGAAGGAAACCGAGGCAAGGGGTTGCTTGACCTACAGTCCCAATTGAGAGTCCCAAAGGAGGTGGAAAGGATTCATCTCTCACAAAAATGTAAATGGCATTGAAGCAGGTGTTTTGCATGCCTCATCAGCAAAGTAACTATAGCTCAGGGGATAATGGAGTTTACATTAACCGTACTCAAGATTGATAGCATTTTAACTGATGTGAACAAAGATTTGAACATGACTCACTATAGTTAAACACACACTGCAGGCACATGCCTTTAAATTCCAACATCACTTATCCTTCAAAGACAGCTGAACATACTAGGTCAGATTTAGGCAGCAACAGCATTTCAGTGATATTTTAAAACATGTAGATTATTGTTTCACCTCTAATAATGTAAATAGTGTAAAAAAATTTGTGTGGCAGAGCCAATTTTCCAAAGTTGATATTCAGATAAGAGTCAAGGCGTAGGTGTTTTTTCAGACCACATTCTGCATAGTTGTTACTGATCTATCAGAAGGGCATTTACTGTGTAGCATTGCCTAATTGGGTGAACAACAACTCTAACCCCACATGCACCTTTGTAAAACGTTAAGCACGCACTGCCCAGGGAAAACGAAAAAACTTTCTAACAGTAATCCCACTCTAAAGTTAAACTTTCTTCTATGCTACATAAGCATTTGAAGAGAAATGAATAATGGAGAGTAAGCAGGGAAATGTGATTAAGAGTTACACAACTATTGTTTCTCAGCAACTCAGGTGAGCCAGGGAGGGAAAAGTAAATAAATATATAGCCAGGTTTTCCTCGTCATTATTCAGTCACTCCTGCTAGAGGAACAGGCTGGAAGACAATATAGTATCAGTCTTGAATGCAACACGCCTCCTTCCCCTGCAGTCCAGCTGTTTTTGTTCTGGTTAGTAAGGTGTCTGAATCATGAGGAAACCGACCACCATGATTAAAAGTACCCAAATGGTCACACATATGTGGACCACTTACACATTGATGTTTCTGTGCGTCCAGAAATGGAATGGGCACTCTCTCCCTGGAGAGACACATCCTGTTTACCCAATTAGAGGAATATTAGATGCAGGTTGGCAAGAGCCAAAGATTGGGAATCCCGGAGTGTGTGTTGGGTTATTGTAATCGTCTAAAAACAATTTGGATTTACATACGTGCAGGATGGTTGGAGCACTTCAGTGGCAATTGTACACTGAGAATCAGAAGCAATCATAGGCATAGTAAATGAGGTAGCTCTTGAACTGCACAGGTTGCCGTTTGGCAAGCTTCCTGCTACTTGTCTAGCTAAGACCACCCTTTTTGGCTTGCAGGGTTCACAGGAGATAACCTGCAATGTAAGCCAGCCTGGCTCGGGAACCAGAACCAGAATACTGAGACCACCTCAGAGGATTAATTGTACTGATATCCCATTGCCAAGCAAAAAAATTAAGCTAACGGTTTCTCAGAGGAGAGGTGGCTGGCTTAGCTTGCTTAAAATATTAAATAAACACCAATTTTATCTGTCAAAAAGAATATAAAACCTGATTTCCAACCATAAATATAATCCACATTCCCAATTAAAAAGTGGTGCACATTGTTTAATATGGACTCTTTTTTCCCCGGGAATAAGGAAACTGGACACTGCTATTCATCCCTGAACATGAAATTGGGTGGAGGGTCAGGAGAAAACCATATTATCTACTCTGATCACATGGTAAAGTCTCAATTTTCAACAACCCCTCCCCATTAACAAACATGCAATCCTGCTGACACATGGGGCAAAAGCACGTCATTCCATTTACCAACAGTAAAACCCATCTCCCTGCACTTAGGACATCCTCTCAACATGAAAGGCGCTATACAAATGTAATTTTGTTGTTTGTTGTTGTTACACCCACACTCAATTGCCTCATCATGGCTGACTTAAACTATGCCACGGAAGTAGTGCTGCTTGATTTTGTCTGACAATTGTTAGTTAACTATTTAAGACTAACTGTAACCGCTTAACTGAATTTATAGCTATAAGCGGCATTTATTTATTTTAGTGAGGTCCTGAATGTGACCATCTCTAAAAAAGTGACGGAGAATTATTCAGAAACATTGGTGGAGGGGGAGGGGAAGAGGAAAAAGAGGTTCTTTCAGAAGAAAAATACATCAAACACAAGGCAAGTATTAGTTCCAGATGATCCAGTCATTATTTCCTTTTTAGTGTAGATGAAGTGATAAATCAATTCACGCAAAAAGCTAGATCCCTGAAGAGACCCATCTATTAAATATTAGGTGTTTCAAAACTGCAGCTTCAATTGCTGAAAGACTCCTGCTGCTCAGAATATACAAACAAAAGGCTGAGAGGTCAACATTAAAACAGCGATCAGTTCTCCATTAGTGGATGGCTGTTGCAAATCGTTGTGGGTACCAGTACAAGGAATGTGCATGCACATGTGTACAGATGTTATTATATAACTTTAAGAGTTAAGGGAGGAAAACAGTAGAAAATAAACACAGCCTGAGCTTTTTATACAATAAAATCTAAAGCATAAGCTTCGCACCTTGCACACCAAACAGTTCCAAGATTTAGACAAGTTGCGGCAAGATTTAAAAGGTTAAGTGCATTAGCACCCAAAATTTCAGATAAGCCACAAAAAAAGCCACTGGGGCCAGTATTAGTTAACTTCTTGAATCACTAAAAAAAACATGGATTTATATAGCGCCCTCCGCGCCGGACGGTGTCTCAAAATGCTTCACAGTAACTGATCCCAGGACCGAGCCAGGGGGAGGAAGGTGACCAAAGGCGCGGTCGAAAAGATGATTCGAAAGATAAAACCTGATATCCTGTCAGCTTTAGTCCTCATGAGTCAGACTGATCGATCAAACCTATACCATTCACTCACCTACACCAATCCACTGCTGCCATATTAAGTCCAGAGCACACCAATGCCACAATAAGGGAACTGCTGCAAAACAGTATCCAAAGTGGTTGCAAAAGACTGTTGCTCATCATATCAAGTGGTGTTGTTATACATATTACATGCAATCATTCTTTTCAAACAAATTTCACTAATTTATGATTTGTTGTGTACACTTCCTTAAGTTAAATCCTATTGTGCATCTTGCATTTCTTCTTCCTGGGCAATTAACTGCAATAGGTTTTACTGCATCCTCACTTAATTATTGACCTGCATTTGGGAAATTGATAAATCTAACAAACCTGAATAGCCTGTCGACCTTGCTGAGCGTCTGCTAGCAACTGAAGGGTAATTTCTTTGGAGTCCTGTACGGCATCCTGGAGGTAGACAAAACTGTGCCCAACATGACGGCTCATTGTGCATTCTCGACAAATTGGGACTGCGCAGGTATCACAGTACAAACGCATCACCTGGAAGAGAACAGAGAGAAAAAAAAAACTCAGTAACATTCAATGTTCAGAGACTTAACAAGTCTCTATTTAAGTACAACTTTAGCATGCCACAGGAACAAAAAGAACCCTTGTGTTGCTCCAAAATAAAATTAGCACCATTTAGCCCATCGATAAGGTTAAACTTTCATGGTCAGAGGTGCCGTCCTTCGGATGAGACACTAAACTGTGCCTGTTCAGGTGGACATTAAAAATCCTATGGTACTATTCAAGAGAGGGGAAGGGTCAAGAATTCCACACAAATAAAGAGGTTGGATCATTCACTCATCGCTGGTGATTGCTGTGTGCAAATTGGCTGCAAAATAAACAAAATATCTAAAAAAATAAATGGGATGTCTTGACATGACAGTGTTATTTCAAGTTCAAGGATTGTTACATTATAAATTGACAATACAGCTATTCTAATATCTTACTAAAGTAACACTATACAAGCACAACATAAACAAAATTCCAAGCACACAAATGAAGTCTATTATTGGAACTGGTTCCAATAGTAGAGACTGACTGTCCAGCACCTTGGGATGTCCTCCCGACATGAAAGGCTTGCTATCTAAATGTAATTTTGTTGCTGTTGGTTGACACAAAAACTGAATGTAGAGGCTATTGATAGAACTAAACTGGCATTGCAAATTAAAGCCCGTCTCAGCACATAACATTGAGCAATCATTCACAATCTTTATCAGTGTTGACTGTCAGAGCTGTAGTACTGCTCCCTGAACAAGAGGACTTTTAAAACCTTGAGATAGTGAGGAAGTAAAAGCAATTGGCAAAAAAATCTTAGCAATCAGTTGCAAAATGCACATTATGAAACATTCATCTTTTTATTGTCCAAGGTTTCCCCCGACCGCCCCACCCAAAAAGAGAACTGGCAAGGTCTCATCTTGTATCCAGAACCCATGTTGCCTCAGACAAAGATTTCACTGGAATATCCATCCTACACACTATTAAAAAAAAGTAAATAAAGTTGGACTAAGTTATTTACCGACTCATATGTATCCTTTGAAAACCAAGATGCTCAATTCAGAAGTTGACAACATCTGTATATTATTCATGGTACTGAGCAAATACTTTTTGGCGGGAACAAGATGATACGATTCTCTTCTTATTGGTCATGTTTTGTTCTTTGCCTCTTCCCCAATAAGGATGTGAAAAGAAACAGGGCTTCGGTTTGAGTTTCCTTTGACATCCTTATTGAGGAAGCAGGAAAGAACAGGAAGTGGCAGAAATAACAGAAGAATTGCACTGCACTCCCTCAAAACATTTGCTCCATCGATAATTCTGGTCTTGTGCAAACTTGGGAAAATAGTACTTCTCAGAAAGAGATGGATTGTTTCAGTTTCAAAGATGCTTTCTGATAAGTTTATACTTTAGGTTATTCATTTATTTATATCCCAATATCAGCTGTTCAACCTCAGTCAGACAGTTAACACCATAAAATGATCATCAATATTCTAGTTATGGTATTTAAAATACCATAATCCCTGAAAAATTGGCCAGCTAGAATAACCAATTGGTGGAATTAAAGAGATTTATGTTGTCTAATCAATACTTGTTCACGATAAGTACCATCAATAGTCATTGTGGTGATCGTCTGTGGATTCGATTAACACTTTTTGCCCCAAGCACAAAGAAGAAAAATCATCCGCTTTTCTAATTATTTACACTGCAACTTCAGACCCGTTTCATATACTGAATCACTAGTCGTGAGCCAATTAGCTTGGTGATGTTGGATGGAACATTACAGCAAGCACAAAATGTAGTCACACTTCCACCTCAATCTAACCTCGATTACACTCTTCTTTGAGGAACAGAGCAGCTCTAGAAAAAACATGATCACCTACCAGTTTCCAAAGTGAAAACATTGTAATTGTTCATTCAGTTGCAAAATGGCCCCCCAAGTCTATTTCAGTTCAGGATTGCACAACCCAGAACGCATCACACAAGATTTTCTCCCACAGCCAAGGTATATCTGAATTGAAGAAATCAACAAGAGTTGCAGGGCGGGTACAGAGAGAGACATGGATTCCAGCAGCAGAAGCAAACATAGGAATTGATGACTCAGTTGATAACATTTTCCTCACAGGTTAATGCAAACGCCAATTAACCTCAAAACGCAACTATGCCATATGAATTACAATAGAATCTTATTTAGGAAGGCTCCACTACTAAGAAAAATAAGACAGGTCACCGGAAAATGAAGAACAGAGCCCAAAATGTAGTAAACAAAATCACTGGTTGCATTCACTTTGCCATAATGTCAAATGAACAATTTCTAGCTCACAGATTTTATGCTGTTAATTCTCGAGGATATCTTGGAAAACAAAAAGCACTACAAGAGTCTTTCTATTGTTCATGAAAAAAATAATACCTGAATTTTTGGGGTTAGGTTAAATCTACAAAAAGTTCAAAGCACTAAAACTGAAAGACTAAACACAGGTTACTGATGAGCACAAGTCAAAATAACTGATGTCAAAGGAAAGAAAATAGGAAGAACAGCTCTGCCAATTGGAGATTTATTCAGTGCCTTAATTGTAGAACAAAACAAATTCTCAGATTACCTTCTAGTGAAAGTAGGTGCACTCACTGGAAAACATACATGCGTTTCTCCCATTGTTATGTCCACACAACATTTGGTCAAGGAGGGTGACAGCACAAGGTGGGGAGAGGAAGAGAAGGAATCCACCTGCCTTAAGATTGTGCTCAGATGATGAAATTACATTAGGAAATACTGGAACAGTTGCCCCAGAAGCAAAGTTAAGGGGCTCAATAATAAACCACCAAATAAAATAGCTACCTGCAGGCAGCTGTAAGTCAAAGATCAGAATTGTATGTGTGGATCAAACTAAGTCACTATATTTGGCCTTATATAACCTGGACTAAGGAAGATGCCAGGGAGGGAGTCAAGAAAGAATCAATACTATGCTATGTTTTGAATGCAGTCATGGTGTACAAGAGTAAAAGCAAGACTCTCCTCCAACTGTGTGAATACAGTAAATGTAATAGCACTGAAGTAACTCACTTGGACAACTGCCAGCTTAGACTTCCACTGGCAGCATGCTGAATGCGGCAACTGTACTATACTAATTCCTTTTGAATCAGCATATTGGCAAGCATGAAAAGCAACACTAACACTAAACGAATCATGATCAAATGAGCAACTGCTCATTTTTGAGCAGTTCCCACCTGCCTTAAAATGAGCCAAACACTTGTGGGCAACACAACTGAAGAGAGGATGTCTTAACCAGCTCCCTAATGATATCACAAGGGTCCATGCTTATATATGGACATTTCAAACATTTTCATTTAGATCCAGATTTGTGATTAGGAGTACTTCTGTAGCTATACAATTCAAAATAATTGTCACACAGATTTATCAGATGTAATGAGAGTTAGCAGTAGGTCAAACTTTTGTGGAAGGGAAGAGATACAAGCTTAAGCCAATAATCAGCACATTTTCCACTTCACCAGAAGCGATCCCTAACCTTTCAAAACGTTTATTAAAAAAAGCAAAAGGCTTTATCCCAACAAACTGTCAAATACAAGATGACCTGCACGATATTTAAAAAATATCCCATATTTACACACTTTGGGAAATTTCTATTGGTAAGTTTCAGTATTAATGATTCCAATACAAAGCCAATGTTGAGCAGTCAGACCTTTCCAAATGAATATTTGCCAATAAATCACTAAAGCAATAAAAACTCTTAAAATGCACAAGATATCAGCACTTTGTCTTTATGAAGGGCATATGTAACAAAAACAATTTTGGTCTAATAGTCACTTGAAACGATTCACTATATAAAGTACTTGAGGATCAAGATCGGAAACAATATTGAATGAAAGAGCTGTAATCAAGTGATTACAGCATGAGTCACTGGCAGCATGAGTGAATGGTTCTAGTTTCCATTTAGCCCAATCAAACTTGTTATTCCATCACATTTTAAAGCCCAACCATATAGGAAACCATTTCAGACAACCATAGCTGTTATAATGTGCATGGTTTAAATTCTGCAATTATAACATTTCACCTCAGCTTTTAAGAGCAGAACTTCCTGGGTCACAGCTCATTCCACCCACTTAAGACATTTAAAATGTCAATCCTAAAAGAAGCCGATACTATCTGGTTTTAATTAAAATTGTCAAGTTGGTAAAACCCTGAAACTGCAAATCCCCACAATTGTGTTGCAATTATATTTTCCTCAAATTATGTAGTAGCTGAAACCGTGTCAGGAGGAATTTCGAGCCAACCATGAAGGTTGAACTTCTTAAAACAAAATTCACATATCACACAAAATTGTGAATTCTGCAATTAAACCAGTGTTTGAAATCATATATTTGGTGCACACATATGTTTTTCGGAAGGAGGGGGGAGAGGGGGAAGGAAGAAAGATAGATACTAATTATAAGTTAACTAATGAGCACAAGCTGTACAATTAGAAAGTCTGCAATATCCTGAATATCTGTTAGCTACAATGGGGTTGAAAAGTCTAGAATGCAGTAAAGTGCAACATACTGGCTTGCGAATCCTTTTTTGACTAAAATCAAAATGTCCAATGCCAGGAAGGAAATGGGCTTTGCTGGATTTCAGCATCTCCTGTCTTCAAAGAAAATCTGCATTTGAATTTGGTAGCAAACTGCAGAATTTCACTCACAAAGCCGGTGTAATTTGAATAGCAATTTCCAATTTTGCAAATGCCACATTTCTCATCCACTATGTATTTGGAGAATTCTGCTCGTTGGTACAGATTGAATGAAGTCCATTGGAAAACAAACATTTTACAAATTACAGGTTTAAGAATAGTTTGTGAAAGTATATAAGTTTACTGGACTGTACTGGAATTTATTGAACCAACCCGCCTCTTTTTAATACAAGACATACTTTCTATATTCTGCATTGTATAAATAATACTCCCATTAAGCCAATGACATCTCAAGAGTTAGAAAAGATAGCCAATTAGATGGCGCAGTCAATGTAATGGGACACACCTAGCATTGAGGGGTACAGTGAAGCAAAATTTTATTGAAACCATTTATTTTACGTTGTATTAAATTTAAAATAAGTTGCCAAAACATAGTTCTAGATGCAGTGCTACGGTTGCATTTATGAAGCAGCATACGATGTGGCCCACCAAGTGACTATGTTAAATGAATCCCCTGCTTTAAAGCAACAAGATACCCAGTCATAATGAATAACCTTTCAACATATTAATTTCATGAAGTACAAATAGCACGTATTGAAACAGGAGGCAGGTGCTCTTCATCACCTGCAGGATGCTCTGTCAGATGCATTCAATGGATGATTTTTGCACATGCAAATTACCACACCACATGCTTAATATGGAAATGAAGAATGATCAAAAGGTACAAACCACAGAGAGAATACTTGAGTAAATTTCACTCTCTTCAATCAAATGAAAGCCTGTTCTTATCCCACCAAATTTTAAAAGTAAGTTACTTTAGAGTTGTGGCTGCTGGTACGTACCTGGCTTACAATGGACTTCATTCAATCTGTACCAAAGAGCAGAATTCTCCAAAGTGCCTTTGAAATACATGGTCCACAGATTTGAAAAAAGACCCTTCCAAAAAAGTGATGTCCAGTATGTTCATTGCCAATGATGTGCAAGATTAGCCCATGTTATCTTTATCCATGCTGATCTTTCTCTCATTATAGGCACAATACAGATGCATGACTCTTCAGCAAACCTTTCCTTGAACCCTTGCCTACAGGCAGTACAATTACATAATCATTTAGTTTCTCAGTTGTTGATACCTCAATATCTGGACATGTGCCAGCTTCAACTGCCCTGGCCATATGCCAGAATACAATTTTCATCCAAGTGCTAACAGTAGCAGTTTCAGGTAATTTCACCTTTCTCTGTCAGTACCCAATGATATCTGCTGGGATGAGGCAGAAGAGAAAAGGCGATTTCAAGAGCAGCTTAGTTAATGCAAATAAACAAACAAATTGTATGAGAAGGGCCACAAATACCAATGTGCATTTAATAGATGGTATCCTAATATTCCTGCTGCACTTTTAATTATTGTACGCTTCCCTTCCAAACCACCTAACACAAGGGCAAGGAACCAGACTCCCAAGAGACTATGCCAAAGTTATATGTGCTCTGTTTCATGCATCAGCTTCCATTTGTCTTTAACCTGTACCAGAGTATGATGCCTCTATAATGCCAAACCAAGTTTGCATTCTGTTGCTGGGACATAGATAACACCAATGTTGAGTGATCTGATTCACTGCAAGACATCTGCCCAGGAATGTAGCCTTCTTGTAGATATACCTACAGATTGGATATTTATCTGATCTAAGACTACAATAGGACATTAGTGACATTGGAAGATGAGAACAAGCACTAAAAAAAAATCAGATGTTACAAGTCTGATAACCCCATGTAAGAAATTCACAGGTCAATCGGTAGCAGAGAAAAGGCTAGGCATAATCATCACCGAAATAGGCCCCAAAAATGCCATCCATACAGTCAAGAGGGTGGAAAGCAGAGGAAGAAATGTTAATGCTAGGTTTATATAATGCCTATAGTCATTTGCTGCCCACCCTCCCTTACATTAAGTGTCCGAGATACTATCTTGTGTGAAGAGAGCTGTATAAATGCAAGTTGCTGTTACTGTAGCATGCAGACGAGGGAAAAGGCACTCAACTGGTATCATCTGTGGCTACCACATTCGCACCATGATTGCAAGATGAATGGGAATGTTTAGTCATCAGACCCACAAAGTATAAAACTCCATTTAAAAATTGGTTAAATAAGGAATCAATCTGATGACCCATTAATAGATTGTGGAAAGCAGTTAATGTGAAGGGAAAATGCTGTCGTGATATTTCACTAAGGCTAAAAAAAAGTGGATGGAATAGGAAGACAGAAAAAAATACACTAAATGAAGATTCAGCAAGAAAGCTAAAGGATTAATGGAGTATTTGGGTAACAAGTCATCACATTTTATAATCATGTCATACTTCTGTCATCACTCCTTCCCTCCTCAACATCACCTACTACGATAAGCAGGCTGCTCCCACACATCTCCACAGGATGGAGAAATAAAGCAGAGAACGAACATGCAACAGACCAGAAAATAAAACCCAGCAGTAGATGGGTAGGCACATGCCACATGGTGGCAACTCCACACAACTGGACTACATGTTGTAGTTTACAGTCATGTATATAAATGCATGCATATATATATATATATACACACACACACACACACACATACATACATATAGTGTTTATAGCCACAAAGAAGCAAGATTGAAAAACAGAAGACAAGGCTGGTTTAAATTCACTGGAAGCAGGATAATGGAACTGCAGCAACTTACACAGGAGTGTTTGTGTGCAGGATCCTATTTTCTCTTAGATGCCTGGAGTCTTGCCCTAAGCACATCAATTCAAAATAAGGTATCTGGAGTCACATCCCTGGGGATAGAAGGTCACCAGTGACTTAAAAGACTGCCATGCCTTTTTGCCATTCATTGTTAATGCTCTAACGGCAGCTGCTGCTGTAACCACTACTTAGCCATTCAGTCTCTGCAACAATTGGAATCAGAAGTGAACTTTGAAGCCTGTGCTCGCGTGTGTACGCACATACAACTTCTCTTGTTCTAGTAACCCGAGTCCTTGCTAATAAACTGCATATTTATTACAATTTAAATCCTCTCACTAGCTCCAGTTAATTTTTTTCAAAAGCAAAGTACTGGAATGAGATGGGTAGGCACATCATTCCTTCTGTAAAACACAGTTGCGCCCAAACTACCAAGTTTAAAGACAGGCTTCAGATTCAATATGTCCCAAGCTCTGTTACAAGGATAATTTGATAAAAATGTATAGCAACACTTTAAAACTGCCTTCAGCTTGTTTTATTTACATAGTAGAAATGCAGCCAATACTTTCTATAGATCTCTTGAGGACAATAAAGTAAAAAGCACTTCCTTGCCACTATTTTCCCTTCCCTGTCCCAAGACGATTACTCAGCAAAATCGGGGGAACATCTACTGACCAGAAAAGCCACAAACTATGTTGAATGTAACAATTGGCAGCCCCCTTTCTACATCAAGTTCCTTCATTTTCTTTCTTTCGTGATGTTTGGACCTTTGGGTAAGTGTGCCTTTATATTAAAAAAAATTCAGCCAGGAGGTTAAAAAAAGTTGAACACCCAATTTCAGAAAAAACAAAGTTCAGTTCTTTAAATCTCTCCATCAATCAAATAAAATCTCAGCCTCTGGAGGTCAGGTGTGGCCTGGGTTGGATGGTCCCATAATAGAATTACGCAATAGAAGAATTATGCTTTCTGCCACCCCCTCCCCACATTATCTCAAAATTCTGAGGTGAGACTTAAGCCCCAGACATACAGGAATACACTTGCAACATACTCAATTTCTACAGCAGTTTGTTAAAATACAAAGTAAACTAATTCAGTCTGACATCCTCAGGCCAGAACAGCGATAAGTCACAGGACCCGTCCCACTGTACTAGTCTCTTGGTGTAACATAGCTGTCACATGGGGTCACTTAATGTACCGGGGAGAGGAAGAGAGAGAGAAAGAAGAAAAAGAGAATTATGAATCAGGGTGCATTTTTATCCCATTCACAGAAATAAACCTATATATAGATTTCAAGCAAACGCCTTCAGGACAACATTAAATTTAGATTGGCACCACCAACTCCCTCTACTATGTGATCAATAAAACTACACAGCTGTGCAGCATTCTGTGAAGAAAGGTCACATGAAACAGATGCTTACTAGGAATTAACAGAAAACTTAAACCACCAAACAAAGGTATCTCAGAATTGTCTCAAGTTTTAAACTGTGGGATCAGGCAATTTCAAAGATCATGAACAACAGCACAAGCATTAATACGGTGGGGTTTGAACATTGGTTATCTAGACTGGTTGATTACACCGCAATTTTATGCACTTAATACCGACTACTTTGTAATAGTTTGAGCTGAAGAAATGTAATCGTATCAGCAAATTATACATTATAATGTAGTTCACTTGGAGGACAGATTAACAGTTTAGGCAAAAAGATTATGATTTGGATTGAATGGTTTAATGTAATACAAGTTAAGTCTTGATTACTAATTCCAAGTTCTTGTACAGATTTTTGCAAAAGTGAAACTTGCCCTCAAATTATTGTATAGGAAAATACCTCAAGGTATTCAAGATCAACAACAGCAACTTATGCACCATCCACACTACGTCGCATCTCGTAAAGAGACCAACTGGGACACAGAGCAACGTGGGAAGGAGGAGGATGGGGCAAGTGACTGGATGCACTTTAAAATAGATATTTTAGATGGTCTTTTAACCTGGGAGAGATAAAGCAAGGCAGGGAGAATTTGGGAAGGATAGTGGTTAAAAGCTCAGAAGCTATTGGTGGGTTGGAAGAAGCAAGGGACATAGAGGAGGCCTGAGTTCAGAGTTAAAGGAATGGAGGAAATCAAGTCAACATGCAGGAATGCTCGGGTGGCTAGTTTGTTTAAAAAAAATCCTCTCATCCCCCTTTCCTAAATGAAAAATATCAATTCATACATTACAAACCAGATTAGAGTCTGTTAAGCAAGGATCTAGCAATTGATTTCAGCATTCCCATGCTGAAAAAGAGGGAAAAAATAGAGAAGGGCTTATGGTCATGCCCCATGTGTGGAGAATACAACCCAATACCAATGGTACTGAACAATAATAATCCTTACATTTGGTATAGCACCTTATCTCGTCAACAGGATGTCTCAAAGCTCTTTACAGAAATTATTGTGAAATGGAGTGACTGTATTTGTAGCCACATGTAACAACAAAATTACATTTGTATAGCGCCTTTCACGTCGGGAGGACGTACCAAGGCGCTGGACAGAGAGTTACGGACCAGAGCTGAGGGTCAGGATCGGCAATTGTGTACAGCAATGGCCACAAACAGCCATGGAGTGAGTGACCAATTTTATTTGGGGGAATGTTGATCAGGACACCGGGAGAGAGAGACTCTCTTCCCTTTGGAATAGTGCCATGGGATTGTAATGTGCCCCGAACAGGCAGACAGGACCTCAGTTTAATGTTTCCTCTGAAGAATGAGACATTGTTGTGATGACCTCAGGACAATTTGCAGTGTATGGGTTTACATGCAGGTTACATTGGGAGTGCTTCCAATGACTGGGTCAGATGTGAAGCAAAGGTGACCAAAGGTGTTAAAGAATTTGACAGGCAAGCAGACAAAGCATCAGTGAACAGGAAATGAAATGCAAATGTAAAACCAAATTTGTATCTCATCTGCAGAAAATTTACTCTATATTTGACGTTGACATTGCCCAGAGAGGGGATGTAGATGAGGAACAATGTGTAGAGCCCGGAGGTATTTGCAGGTGAGTGTGTGAGGAGAAATCATCAGAGAAGCAGACAAAGAGTGAGGTAGGAATGGAACAAGCACACTGCAGTCTCACAGAGGTGAATAAGGGAAGAAAGGCAATCGAGGATGGAGTGGTTGGATGACGGTGCCAAAAACTACAGAGGTCAAGGAACTATAAAAACGTACAGCACAGAAGGCCACTTGGCCCACTGTAAATGTTCCAGCTCCCTCAAAAGTAATCCTTACAGTCCCATTCATTGCCCTTTCCACATAACCCAGTAGCCAACTCTTTCTATTTGTCTAGTTCCCTCTTAAAGAGCCAATATGGATTTAGTCTCAACCACAGTTTCCGATAGGTAGATATGATTTATTCCTAACCATACCTCTACCTATTCTGTGCGAGAAAAAAATTCCCCTAACCACTCTCGCCATTTGCTCATTTACCCATCTTAAATTGATGCCCACTAATTAGCGATCACCAACTAGTGGAAATAATTTCACCCCATTGACTCCACCAAACCCCCTCATAATTTTAGACTTCCATCAGTTCACCACTCAACACTGCTCCAGCAGAACATCCCAGTTCTCTGTTCATAGGACAAATAACTCATCCCTGGAATCATCCTTGTAAATATCCTCATATCGCCATGACCGCTTTCCTAAATTGGGGTGACCAATACTGTATGTAGTATTTTAACTGCGGTCTAAAGATTTATACAAGTTCAGCATTACCTCTGCTTTTATATTAGCTGTAACTGTTGCAACTTTGCTTGCAACCAGTTTCATTTAATCAGTCTTCTCTCTTTCACCTGGCACTTTTATTTGTCCTTGAAAGGCTTGATCTTCGCTTCTTAAGATTAAGAAAATGTGCTATTGAACTTGTTAGCATATGTGCACACATTCTCTGTTGGGAGGACACCCTGTTGGGAGTCCATACATGTGTGGTGAGCTTGTTTAGGTCACGATAGGAGATCACCGAAAAAATATGCCCATGACATCCCCCATACCAGACGTTCCCAATTGGTTAGACAGAAATGTTGCCTTTATTAGAATAGAAGGTGCATCTCTCTGGAAGGCCATGTGACTGCCAGCGCTGCCTTGTTGCAGAATACCAAGCACACCTTTTGAGGCTTAATTAAAGCATTTTATAAACGTAGCTCATCAACGATAGGAGTTCCCAAAAACATATGCCCACGATGCTCACCCCCACCCCGCAAGAGCTTTCCGATTAGGTATAAATCATGTCTCTACATCAATCGGTTATTGCATGCTTGGCGGACACACAAACAGACATTTTGTCTTTATTAGTATAGATTTATAAAACCTAGGATTTAATTAGCTATTTTGATAGCCTTCCCACCTTTAAGGATTTATGTACATTAATCCCCAAGGCCCTTTGCTCTTCCACTCCTTTTCATATTTTTTAAAAAAACCACCCAACATATACTCGCTCCCCTATTCTTCCTCTCAAGGCAATGTCACATTTATCCACAATAAATTGTTTGCCATTTCTCTGCCCAATCACCTAATCTGTCTACATCTCCCTGAAGTTACTTACAATCTTCTTCGTAGTTAGTTACACTCCTTATTTTTGTGTCATCTACAAACTAACAAGGAAGCAGAGGGGCCCCTAGTAAGAAAAAGAGAAAGCATAAGTCATTGATGAATTTGACGATAGCTACATCTATGCTATTGCAGGACAAAAGCCAAACTGGAGGGGCCTAAGCAGACAGTAGAGAGAAAAGTGGGAGCTAAGTTGAGTGCCACCAACATGATTCTAGATTGAAGTTAGGTGGAGATGGGCCAGAAGTCGCAAACCAGACTTCCCAGACGCAGGAATGTGCATTGATGTCAGGCTCGCCTGCAGTCTCTCTTCTCTCAGCACATAGAGATGAATAAAGGCCAGTTGTACAAGTTCAGAAGGCAACCAACACCCACTGAACCTCAACTCCATTCTTTAAAAAAATAAATCAAGGCCCATAGGAGCCGGCGAAAACTGGGGAGAAAACCAGAAAAAAAATGTCAAAGCAAAGACATTTCCACCCAGCATTCAAAAGCACTCAAGTCAGCATGGTGATCTTTATAACATAAGAACACATGGATTACTACATACTAAAAATGCTGCTATCTCATGTAACAAAATTCAAGATTATAGTTGTACCATCTTTCAAATATTGTACCCCATCATTTGACACAGCATGCCAATTAGACACCATATGGGAGACAAGCTTCCATTTCAATATTTTCAATACCACTTTGTCTTCTCTAGAAAATGGAGACTCAATGCTCTATACAGCTACAAAAACACTGCACTAGCAGCTCTTTCCAGTACTTAGGTTTAAATAGCCATTCTTCACAAGTAAGACAGGACAACAATTTTACCAAAGAACACAGCTACATTTGTATTCCTTGTAATGCATACAAATATTTTCCAGTGGAGAGTGATGTGATTGAACAGCATTCAAAACTACTCTCTCCCCCCCCCCGCATATGCTTGAACCCCAGTAACTCAGAAAAGCTAAATTTCCCAATTCTCTCACATATTTCCCCACTTATTTGGATTGATTTAAAGTAGACCATTCATAAGTGTCAGCCTGGCTCTCATCTCAAAGTCAGAGGTTGTGGGCTCAAGCCCCACATCAAGGCTTTGAACATGGTCAAGACTGACAATAGTGGAGGCACGATGCATTGTTGGAGGTCCTGTACTTCTGATTATATATTAAACCGAGGTCCCTGTTCAGATCCCATGCAGTATTTGAAAAGAGAAGGGAATCTGTCTCAACATCCTGGTCAACAATTCACCAAATAAAAAAAATTGGTTAATCATTTTATGGTTGCTTGCGAACCATTGCTATGTGCAAATTGGCTGCCTCACTAGTCTACAAAATACACAAGGTACTACACTTCACAGCAAAATCATGAGAAGCATTTTTAATGACACTATATGAAATGCAAGGAAAATTATTATAACTTAACTACTGTTTGCCATCAGCACAATTTAATACTATTATTATTAAACATTCAGTAAGTTTACTCAACTTTGGTGGAAAACAGTCCTATCTTGTCTTCAAACATGGAGGAGGCAGCACAAATGCAGAGGCTGCAGCCACAGTTATATCAGCCCGATTGATCGCTTGAGCATTCTTGAACCATCCAGTCCAATAAATCACCAATTTCATCCAGTAATCCTTCACTGGAAATATACTTACAAATGCGACCAATCTGAAACATCACATGCTTTAAAAATGCCTTTACAACATCATTTATTGAAGCCTTTTTGATGTTGTGCAATGAATGATAGCTAGCTTTCTGACCACAACATGAACAATGCTCCATTTTAACTGCAATAGGCAGATCTCATCCCTGCTTCTACATCAGAAGATACTGACTAGTGTGTTCCACTTCTATTTAACTTGCACTTCAAATGCTGACACTTCTTGGCTATCCTCTCCATTAAAATACTTGGAACATAATGCATTCCTCTTCATTTCCCCATCACAACATATCACAGGCCAAGTTATGTTAGGGCTAGTCCATGTTCATTGATGGATCTAATGATAGATACTGTGCATTAACAGCAGTAAATCTGAATTCGTTTAGAGGTTTAGATGGTAAAGATGATATTGTGAACACTGTATCCAATACGAAAGAAGGAGATAAAATTGAATGAATGCTCACGCTGGTGCTTACTGCAAGCTACTCCTTAGTCTATGCTGCTGCCCTCTTCACGTTTTGTTACTGGAGGCACCAGCGCGGGGGTGAGGGGACAAAGCCCGTTGCCTACAGCATGCAAAACATGAATGGACCTAATCTCTTTAGAGTAAAGCGCACGCTGTAACAGCCCGCCCAACTGCAGACACCATTTTGTTTGGAAAAAGCAAGCCAGCACTATGAGGGGGGGTGGGGAGAGGGGGGGGGGGGCACAGGATAACGCATTTTGTATATACAAGCAACACACGAAATTCACACGACCAGTCACCGTCTTAAACGGTAAAATACAAGTCAAGTTATTCATGTATTACCATAACCTATAACACTTCCCAAGATTAATCGATAAATCGCTAATACGCGAGGCTCTGCACGCTTTGCGGAACATGAAAGTACACCTCATTAACGACTCCGCGCTCAGCCATCGGAAACACGAAGCGCTGTGATCTTAATTCATTTCTTTGATGTTTTAAAACTCGTTGATACCACATTCCCGTTCTGGGGGGACATTGTCTCAAGGTGGCAGAATGCACTGTGGCATTGCAACCATGAAAGATGTTTTGATCGTCGTATGTACCGCCTTACAAGGACAAACATCACTATAAATCAATAAAATCCTTTGCCATTTGATGCACAACACAAATTAAAATAAAATTAAGACGTACAGGGCGTTATCATTTATACCACAAATTTGTTTTCACATGTGAAAAAAACATATCCTTTACAATAATGACTTTTGGAAGAGTGGAAAATTCTCCAATTAAAAACATACAGACATATTTCTCGAAATATCGGTCTTAGATGAAGATATTGGAAATTTGGGATTTACAGCCTTCACTGAACTCTATTAGACTCATCGACGAAGAGGATGCCGACATGATCTCAGAAAGCTAAGACCACGCGAAAAACAAACATGATCGATACAAATAAAAAGCAGTTGCGAAGGCAACTCGAAGAGTTCATAAATTACCTCGTTTTAGTTAATTATACACATGGATTCTCACTACAACCCGACGGAAAATCGGGTCAGTATTTGCCAATGAGTCCGTGTAATAGAACAAATAAAGAAACAATTTCCCAAACCCTTTCCAGGAGATAACAACGGAAAATTAAGATGAGACTGGAAACTTTCTAAACATGTGCACTTTTGCATCTCGTTGAGTGAAGAAGCCGCAAGTTGAAAATGATCGTCAAATAAAGCACACGAACGGTAGGAAATGCCCGAAACGGCACTCGTCTTCACGAATGTCGGAGGGCGACAATTAAAACTGCAGCTTAACAAACGAAGCATAACATTTTATGTGAAAAAAAAAGCCTCGAACAAGTTGCATCGCGTCGTGCGACTGACGTTTACGAATTTAGTTCTCGATCCACTTCGTACATCCCAAACCAGAACTAATGAAGACCATACACTTATTTAAAAAAAGGGCCTTTCGGTCAGAATTAAAGAGGATAAGAAACGTATTAAAAGGTGAAATACTAAACGACAAACGTAACGGGGAGAGAGAGAGAGACTTCAAAACGGTCGAAATTCTACTGGAGCAAAGTAATGAGCAATTTTACATTTAATTGTCAAATTACCGTTCCTGCGGAGGAGGGAAGGGGAGTGGGGGAAAAAAAAGCGTAATCCGCGCACAACCCCCATTCCACGCGCGGATGGAAGTCACCTCTTAACGGATCCGCAGCAGTCGGTTACAAGACGGGTTAGAGAGGACCCAGGAAAGGGCAGTAAAAGAGGGGCTCACTTCGTTCTCGTGCTGCTGGCAGTAGCTGACCCGCTCGTGGGGCAGCGTCAGGCCGGGGAAGGGCTGCTGGTTGTAGTGTTGCTGCCTGAAGCGGTGGATGACATGCTCCTTGGTCAGGCGGACCCGCTGGTGCGCCCTCACGCAGTGGTCGCACAGGTACTCGGCGCAGTCCATGCAGCGGGAGGTCACGGGCGCTCCCTCGTCGCAGGAGCTGCAGCCCGACTGCGAGCCCTTGCCCCGGCCGCCCCGGCCGCTCACCCCGCCGCCGCCTCCACCGCCGCCGCCGTCCAGCTCCTCGTCCGCCCCCGACACCACATCCAGCAGGTTGTTGAGCAGCAGCAGCTCGGCCGGCAGGGCCTCACTGTCGCCCGCCGGGGAGGCGGCCGGAACCCGGCGCTCGCAGATGGGGCAGCCGAGGTCCGAGGGACCCGGCGAGGCCTCGGGGGAAGCGCCGGCCCGGCTCCGGTTACCGCCGCCGCCGATACGGCGCCGGCCGTGCGAGTCCAAGCAAGGCTGGCACAGCGAGTGCCTGCAGGGCAGCAGCCGCACCTCGTCAGCCTGGAGAGCCGGGCTGGCCCGGGACCGCGACCCCGAGACGGCAGCCGGCGGCCCGCGGGCGCAGCACAGGCCGCACGACAGCGTCTCCTGCTGCCGGCTGGGAGGCCGGGCCGGCGGCGGCTGCTGGTGCTGCTCCTGCCTGGGCTTGGACTGCGGCGGCGCCTTCTGCTGCTGCTCCTGGCCGCAGAAAGCGGCGGCCATGGCGGGGTGAGGGCGCTGGTAACAGCGGGGGTAGAGGCGCCCCTGGGCCAGCTCGGGCCTGGGCAGCCGCTGATTAGCTTCCTCGGCGAGTAACGCTCCCCTGGGCAGCGACCGGGAAATCCACATGGACGGGCCGAGGGGGGCTCATATTCCCCCGGGGCTGGCGGGGGAGCGGCGGTGGGTGGGTGGGTGGGTGAGGCGGTGACTGAGGTTGGGTCTGTGAGGCGGCGGCTCGTTGCTCAGTTTCGGGCGGGCGGGCGGTTGTCGGTTGGCGCCTCAGGCGCGGGCGGGCGGGCGGGCGGTTGACGGTTGGGCGGGGTGCAGGCCCCTCGCGCGCGCGCTCGCTCGCTCTCCCTCTGTGTCTGTGTGTCCAGCTCAGCGCGCATGCGCTCTCTACCCTCCGCCTCCTCGCGCCGCTTTCCCCGGTCCCCGGCCGCCGACTATGTACGCACGCGCGTGCGTGCGTGCGCACGCTCACGCGTCACCGTGCGTCAGGTAGCCGACGGAGGGCGTGGCCTCTCATTCATCTCCCGAGCGAAGGGCTTCATTCATTCCATTCGTTTACACTTTCATTCATACTGTTTTGCCCGTACACCAGAGGGAGCAATGGCCATAATACAGCAGCAACAAAAATAATATCAGTCCCCGAGCATTGGTACAGCAAGCGCCCTCATCAAATAATAATAATAATAATACTCCTTGCATTTAATATAGCACTCTATCACAATGCCGAGACACCTCAAAGCGCTTCTCACAGGATTTACTATAAAGTGAATTGATGGTGTATTTTGTTGGCGAACACAAAGCTCCTGTTAACCCGAACGGGTGGGGTGGTCCAAGCTGGACAGCAGTGGGAAATCTTGTCAGGCAGCGCTCTCAATGGCAAGCTATGCAATTTTAGCTGGTTAGACTCCAGCAGTTTCCCCCAACGCACACTCTGGGGTCCCCAGGCCTTGGCTCTTGGCAAACTATGCACACCCACGCACGTCCAAAGATGAAGGCCCTTTAACACATTGGATTTCATCTATTCAGAATGGAAACCCTTCCTATTGCTGCAATTCCAAATATGTCCAGCACACCCTCTATGTAAATAATAATCCTTGCATTTGATAAAGTGCCTTAAAGTGGAGTCCTGTAGCTCAGTGGTTAGAGCACTCGCTTTGCAAGCGAGGCAACTGAGTTCAATTCCAGGCAGAGAGGGCGAAACCTTGAGCAAGTTTCCTTACTCCACACACCTAAGAATAATCCCTCCAAAACAATAATAAATTGGTCATTTTCAATCCACGACTGTTTTTGGGACATTGCTGTGCGCAATTGGCTGCTGCATTTCGCCCACAAATATATGGTCAATTCACTTTACAGTGAAGCGCTTTGAGATGTTGAGAAGAGGTGAAAAGCGCTATATCAAATGCAAGGATTATTATATTATTATTATTCCAAGTTGGGAGGAGTGCCTTGGGGTGTCCTCCTGATGTGACAGGCACGATACAAATGTAATTTTGTATTGTGTCTCTAAGTGCCTCACATGATGTATTGTGAAGTGAATGTGTATTTTGTAGGTGAATACCTCAGTCAATTTGCTCACAGCAATATCCTACGAACAGCCATGAAGTGAATAACTAATTTTATCTGGGCAATTGTTGGCCAGGATACTGGGAGAATCTTTCCTTATTCCATTTGCCTACTTAGTAGTAAGTAGGAACCTGATTGTTAGTCGATTGGCAAGTTGCTTTTTGGGGTTAATAATCTCTCCCAAAAAAATGTGGTCACTCAATCCGCAACTGTTTGTAGGACACCTTGGTGGGCAATCAGCTGCCTCATTTCACCCACAAAATACAGTCAATTCACTTTACAATATATTCTGAAGCATTTTGAGATGCATCAACAATGTGATAGGGCGCTGTATCAAATGCAAGGATTATTATTACCATTATTAAAATTCCTCCCCAAAGATGTTGCCCTCTCCTGCCCCCCCACCCCATGCTCGGAAATCCAGTCGGTAGAAATAAAAAAGACAAAAGCTCAGAAAGAGGTTGGTTGACAGATGGTTTTGATTTAATTGGTTTCCGCAGATAATGGTGATTGTATGAAATGAGCTGCCCAGGGAGGTGGCAGAGGCACATTGTCAGCCAATTCAAAAGATAGCAGTAAACTTGCACTTTTGTTGTACCATACCTGAGTAACACTGGCGTGTCTCTTTCACTTCCAATTGAGAAGTATAAATATTATTGAGTGGGATTAGTAATGCTAGAGGAAGGGTTGCAAAACCTCTTCTTTGGAAGTGATTTATTCAAGAACGGGGGTGGTGAGACTTTAATTACAAATCACTTAATACAACAGGGACACTCAGTCTGGTACACATCCCAGGAACAGAAGGTCTGACTGAAACACTCAGGAAGCTTGTGGTCAGAAAAATCCAACATTCATCCACAGCAATTTGTTACAACTATTATTTGACTTTGGAAATTTAACAAGAAAAGACTGCAACAGGCAATTATTTCGAAACCAGACAAGGGTCATATATATAAAATGTTAGATGTTGCATACCAAGCTGGTTTGATCAGAGAATAAAACTCATCTCTTCAGCATCTATTTTTAACTTGTTCTGGAGTATTTGCAACCCCTTGGCATCAGATCAAAGCGCAGAAGAGAAGCTTTCCCTGATGGTTCAGTGAGTTCACCCAACACGCAGCTGAACCATGTGAATTGGGAAGAGCAGGAAAGTGGGACTAATAAAAAATAAATGGGACTTTGGAAAACAGGCAACATTGGCAAAAGCACCTTTAGGTGAATGACTGAAAATGTGTATGTAGGTGCGTACATATTGAAGCGTATGTGTTGTGTATGTATTGATTTTTGATTAAAGTTTAGAAACCAGTTGTCGAGAATATGTTTCTGAACAATTTTGTCTTGTGGCACTGAAATCAGGATGAAATCAACATACTTCTCTTGGTTCACTGAGATCAATTGCAATCTCCCACAACCATTATTCAGAGTCTTGTAGAGTATTGGTTAGAGCACTCGCCTCGCAAGCGAGAGGACCCGGGTTCGATTCCGAGGCAGGGCGAAACCTTAGAAATGTTTCCTAACTCCACACGCCTCTGTTTTCCCAGCAGTAAGTAGGAACCAGTTGTTATTCAAAATTGAGAGGAGTAATGCTATTGATCATTCATTATTGAGATTAGGCAATTTAACATGGATCCTCCTGTTCTTCATCAATAACAACAATAAATTACATTCAAAAAGCCTCTTTCACATAGCTTGTTGCTACATCAGGGAGTTCCAACGCTGGGTTGACGTGGCAAAGACTTGTTAACAAATCTACCCAATGATATCTGATCACACCACAATATTATACTGGCAAGCAAAGCTTTATACTCGTATCACATTGTGGGCTGACCCCAGAACAGTCGCAGCCTACGGGTCATGCTCCAGCTGTTATGTGATACCTTAGAAAGATAGGGAGGAAGAGTTGATAAAGTTCGAATGCATCTTGGAATCGGGATGAAAAAAACTGTCTCAAAGGAAATGTTTTAGATGTCACTCTGGCCACCATTTTGTATGTTTACTCCCACTTCGGAGAGTGCAACAGGAAGTTCCTCCACTTCCAGCTGGAAACCAGATGTTAACAATGCAGGGTCCTAACCCCTGACCTGACCCTTGCCTATGTCTTTACAAATAGCGATAGCCACCCACCTGCATCTCTAGGGGGTTCCAGTGCATACTCCTGTTTATAGGAATAATCTTTGGTTTTGATATAGCACCTTATCACATTGAAAGTCTCAAAGTGCTTCACAGTAGTTACTGTGAAGTGTAGTGACTGTGTATCTGTAATAAAATACAGCAGTCAATTTGTGCACAGCAATGTCCCACAAACATTAATGAGGTGAATAACTAATTTAATTGGAGGATTGTTTGTCAGGACACTGGGAGAAACTCACTTCTTGCTTTGAATAGTGTAATTGTTTATTTAATTTATCAGTTATCAGGAGAGGCTATAGAAGCCGGGATTATTTTCCTTGGAGCAGAGAAGGTTAAGAGGAGATTTAATAGAAGTTTTCAAAATTATGAGGGGATTCAATAAGGTGAACAAGGAGAAACTATTCCCACTGGCGGGTGGGTCGGTAACCCGAGGACACCGATTTAGAATAGTTGTTAAAAGAAAGAGGGGAGGGGAGGAGAAATGTTTTTCTCACAGAGAGTTGTTGGGATCTGGAATGCATTGCCTGAAAGGTGGGGGAAGCCGATTCGAAAACAACGTTTAAGAGCGTAGATAATTATTTGGAGAGAACAAGTTTGCAGGGCTATGGGGAGAGAGCGGAGGAGTGGGATTAATTTGGATAGTTTTTTCAAAGAGCCGGCACAGACATGATTGGCTGAATGGCCTCCTTCTGTGCTGTATAATTCTATGATTCTATGACAATGTCTACCATGAAAAAACAGAATCTTGGTTTAAAGTCTCAGCTGAAGGACAGCACCTCCAATAATGCAGCGCTCCCAACCATGGACTGGAATGTCAGCCTGGACCACAAGCTTATATTTCCCAAATACAGGATTTGAATCAATGTTTTTCTGATTCAGAGGTGATAGTATTTGGGCAATTGAGACATGTATTCTCCAAAGGGCTGTCTTCGATGCTACGACTGCATTAAGAACACTAGTGTTGTCATCCATTTAATCATTACTCTTTACAGTGTAATCCTGTGAAGCACGGATATTCTCTTAAAGGATGCTTTTCCAAATGTAAGGTTATTAACAAGAAGATTACATTTGTATAGCCTCTTTCACGCCGGGAGGATGTCCCAAGGCTCTGATTATGTCTAAATTAATGCAGATTATGAATCCCAAATCATGAGAATAAAGTTCTATTCAACCCCACCAACAGTGAGTAAATAAAGTGTGATTTGGTACACAGACCAGAACAATCCCAGGTTGAATCCCCAGTTTTTGATGAGTTAGCTAACCTCAGCCAGAGGGTTAAAAATCAGCCAAGGTTTCCACTCCCAATTCCTTTCTAGTGACTTACTGGAAGATGGATATGTAAACATTGGATGAGGACAAGCTGTGGGATCTCTCTCATCACCCTGTCCAGGATAGTCACAAAGCCTGTTAACATTCATTATCCATGCTCACATATAAGTGCACTTGGGTGTGATATTTGGAACGTAATAATTTGGAGGCCATTTGATCCATTGAGCCTGTTCTGCCACACACCATTCCATGACTCATGTATTCCTCCAATCCTACCTCCCTGCTCTATCACTTAATTCTTTCAATCCCCAAGTATCTCTCTCTTAATCACCTATAACTTTCCAGGGTTGTACATTCCATCTCCCGTCTGCATATTCAGGTGGATGTCAAAGATCCCACGGTACTATTCAAAAAGGAGAGAGTTTCTCTCTTCCAGTGTCCTGGCCAACAATTCCCCAAATAAAATTGGTCACGCGTTTCATGGCTGTTGTGGGACACTGCCGTGCATAATTATGCTACCACATGTGCTTACAAATACAATCACTCCATTTCACAGTAAATCCTTGTGTTGCGCTTTGAGATGTCCTCCTGACATAAGGTGCTGAAGCACATACATGGATTATTATTACTCTCTGTGAGAAGAATTTCTGCCTGGCTGTTGCACCCCATGTAAGTCACTTCCTCCAGGAGAGGAAAAAAGTGAAGAATTCATTCAATATCCATTACATTTTGTGCAAATTTAAAAAAAGTTTGATTTCTTTTTATTTAATAAAACAATCTTAAATACAATCAATGCATCGATGATGTGATAAAGTCAACGGAACAGACTGCAGGTGCTTGGGGCATGATCTCTGACCCACCCAGCGACCCCTGACCCGTGTGAGCCGTTTACATCTTCGCAGGCGACGGATTAAGACTGTGTCAGAAACTGAGTCCTTGGGTTCAATGCACTTTGCCTGTCCTCCACCTGGTTCTGTTCTCGCATATGAAGCATGCAGATGACGCACAGCAACGAGACTTGTGGCTTTTCCATTACTCCGGTTTTTGTCCTGATGCTAATTTAACAGGTACCAATCCAGCCCTGGTTTATTATTTTTGGAGGCAAGAAAGGGGGTGGGGAAGGGGAACGGGACCTGGGTCAAAACAAGTCTCATGCTGGGAGCAAGGATGCCAAAGCACAGAGAATGATGGCAAGTCACTCTGGGCTGCTTTGTAAATCTCACAGAAGCTATTGAACAGACCAACAAGAGCCCTAACCTCTTAAAACTAGGAAGAGATACAGATTTTTTTGGGGGGGCTTTAATGACATAAGGGGAAATGATTTAGAGAGGATTTACCGTCACCTCCTCTGTTCTTCTCCTGGGTATTGTTTCATGGGAACTGGTCATCGTCGGTGTTGCCCAAGTGGCCACTAGTGCCATAACCCTTGGCAGTGAGTGTCAACACAGTTTTGGACTGTGTGGTTGATTGAGTCCCAATCCTGTCCTCATCCAACATCCACACGTTATAGGTCCATTGTTGTTGGAAGGGAGGGGTGGGGGGGGGTGGAGGAAGAGGAGGTGCAAATTCCTGGATTTTGATCAGGGGAGTGGGAACTCCTTTTATCCTGCCGAACCTATGACACTGAGGTGAATTCCAGCACATAAGGCTGCGTGGCTGAGATTATCACTGGCCAGGAATGGAACCTGACTGTGTAGACTGGAGCTGCACTGTGCTGTTAGACAACTGGGCCATCTTAACAGAAAGACAACCATGGCACAGCACTGACAGCGCTCGGAACATGTCTATCGTTCAGTCACTGATAAAAAAAGAGGGTGTGCCGGCAAAACACAGAACCAAACTTACAACACAGAACAAAAAAAAAGCTCCCTCTACAGCTTTGCATCTGGCACTCCCAGTTCAGCTACAGCACAAGTACAAAAACTAAAATAGGTCGTACTGGGGAAGGGATTATGCAGATACAGTTGAATCCACATCATTTTCTCAAACATCTGATCTCTTGACATCAAAATACCCAGCTGTTTCCTTCCATTTGGCATGAGCAGAGTGACAGGAGCATTGCATGCAGACATGACAATCACTTATCACAACCAGCTCTGACTCAAGGCAAAGCTCAACTGATAGGAAATGATTATTGGGAAAAACAAGCACGCACTGAGGGACATGTTTTCCCCGGCACAAATGGGAGTAACGATGGTGGCAGGTGGGGGGGGCCTGGGAATCTGAATGGGCGGCAGCTGATTGTGTGTATTTGGGGTGGGGGGATTCCAGCGCGGCTCCAGCTACTGCCTCTTCATCTGTCGTCGTTCTTGCCGTCTCGGTTTCTTTTCAGACATTTCCTGATTGTTGGGAGCCTCAGCTGTAAACCAAGGGCCCAAGATATTCACCCATAGGAGGTATAGAGCCCTGCCTGGAGCCTGAAACACAGATCACAGTCACCTTCAGCGTCACATCTAGACAATCATATTGGTAATAGTTGTGGAAACGGCCACAAAGTTCCTCTGATGGTCCTGTGGATGAAGTCACACCAGTGGGTATGAGTAGTAACTCACACCAAACAGTTTCTATGTCAAAGAAATGTCAAAGTTTCTATTTCAGTGGGTTCATTGGCTTCAGTACCAACTGTGAGGGGGAAAATCAACTCTGATTCCCACTCTGAGCACTGCTGAGAAACGTCACTGATGGAATACGTGTGTTGATGTTGGGATAACAGAATTGGTATAACTACTGACACCGACTGCCCGGGCTCCTTTAGTACATAACATAAGAATTTGCTAGACGAAAGAAGATCAAGGTCCATCTAGTTTACCTTCCACCATCCTGGCAGACAATGTTGTGTCCCAAACTATATACTGTATCCCAAGATATTATTTTCTAGCAGAAATTATCTAATTTGTTCTTGAAACAAACATTTTCTGCTTCCATTGTCTGTCTCCATAGGGAGCCTATTCCATGTTTACTACTCGCTCAGTGAAGTCACTCAGATGAAGAAGCAGAAGTTGGCTGGTTCCCATTTACAATTTTAGCTGCTGAGGCTCTGGAGTGCTGTTTCTACTCCGGAAAGTGTATATTTCATCTCTTACTTGTCCTAACTCTGGTTAAGTAATTAATGCAGGATTTGTTTCACAACTGACCAGGCCATAGACATAGACACAGACAAGACGCAGTTATTTATCCTGCTGTCGGCTCCTCAGTTCCACACAAGATAACTTTTGCATTCAACATGTAACTGAAAGCATTTACCCGGTCCTGTCTGGTGCTGCCCAACATGGTAACCAGGGACATAGATTCAAAATAATTGGCAAAAGAACCGGAGGGGAGATGAGAATTTTTAAAACATTTTTTTTACAGATTTGTTACGATCTGGAATGCACGGCCTGAAACGGTGTTGGAAACTGATTCAATAACAACTTTCAAAATGAAATTGGATAGTTACTTGAAAAGGAAAAACTGGCAAGGATATGGGGAAAGAGCGGGGGAGTGGGACTGATGGGGTAGCTCTTCCAAAAAGTCGGCACAGGCACAGTGGGCTGAATGGCCTCCTTCTGTGCTGTAATATTTTATGATTCTATGGTGGGTGCTGTGTGAACTTACCAGGAGCCACAAATACCAGAAGTACATGGATGTACAACTGAGAACCTGGAGGATGGCAGTGAGTAATATCACATCTTTTAAATGCCTGAAAAGCAAAGAGTCAGCATCAAACACGGTTTACATCCATATACAACAGCGTCTGCCACTCGGCACCTGGAGCCCTTCACAGATCATTGTTCAAGTAGGAACAGGACTCCACTGTCGTTCTCTCAATGGTTCACTGAGTCAATGTACCACCTGATGTGGCATGCGCTCAACATATTTGCCCTTTAATAGGTTTCTACAAATGGGTTCAGTATCCATGGGCTGGGGGGACAAGGAATAAAATCATCCAAGGTTCCTGTTCCAGAGATTCAAAATTCCTCCTTAGCCTAAACTTTAAGGTTGTGAAAACATTGCAACGGTCTTAAATTTGGTTGTCATTTGGAAGCCAGTTTTCTGCAGATGGTGAAGAGAACCGGTTTTCAAATTAATATAGCGTTTACAAATTTTACTAAATTTATATGACATTGGTCTAACAGACCAATAGGTATATAAATGATAGGTATTTCTGACCTCCAATACCTACCCAGACCCAAAAAAAATAGTTTGGTGACTCAATCCACGATTGTTTGAGGGACATATCTGTGCGCAATTGGCTACCGCATTTCGCCCACAAAATATACAGCCAATTCACTTTACAGTATATTCTGTGAAGTACTTTGAGACGTCTCAACGATGTGATAAGGCGCTATATCAAATGCATTATTCCTGCTGGAGTATTCACACAGGAACAGGATCAGACCTGGCTTTGAATCTCGCTGCAATACTCACTGCTAGTGCTTGTGTAAATTACCTGAGTTCCTATGTGGCTGAATCACATTAGGGTTAGCATCCTTCTGAAGGGGAAGGGGGGAACAGCATCACATTACTGCTGACAATTATTTTCTAGGTCCATTCTAAGTAATGGTGGAATTTAACCAGTTGGTTGAGGATTAGCTGTGAAATATCACCCACCACCCACATTTCTCTTGGGACCCACAATGTAGTTAAGTAATGGGCAGAAGAGTTCAGAAAGCGCATGGACTCCAGGAACACACTCACTCTGCCATTCCTTGTTCCATGTTCAGGTCTATTCCTCCATCGACAAGGGCACCGTCCTCGGAGAAGGCAGGCTGTGCCATTCCCTGCATCCAGCGGTAACTCAAGCTGTAGACGATGAGTGCAAATACCAGCAGCCCCTGCACAGTGAGACACAAACACACACCAGCTCTTACCATTAGCTAACATGAGCATGTGTAAACATTCAACTTTGTTTTGTTCATTTTCTGCTCATCAAGGTGAGACACATCAGCACAAGAGAATGGAATACATTCCACTTGGAAGTGACAGCGTTGAACTCTAAAAGTGAGCTACAGCATGGATTAGGCATAGAATAAAGATCCCTCTACACTATCCCATCCAGCAATGCCAGGTCAGCTACATCACAAGTTAGATACCGAGCGAAGTTCCCCCTACACCATCCTATCCAGTGCCCCCAATGCTATGGCATGAGTTTTGTTAGATGAGGTGATGCTGTCTTTAAACGACTGTAATAATCTCATCAGCTTTACATGAGCTCCCTCTACTGCTCCCAGTGTGCCACTGCTTTCCGCTGCACCCTACAACCATTTGACCCAAGCTGCTGGTTTGAGCTGAGCTGTACTTTGCTCAACAGTTGCAGCTGCTGGCAAATGAACTGGAAGTGCCCCCGAAGTACATTTCCCTCTGAGCTCTTGGACATGAGGAGACCTTCAGGTCATCACTCTCAGTTGTCTTCCGACCACAGACAGATTTACTGATCCATGCATTTCCCAGCCCTTCCCCAAACACATTGGAAGGTGCTGTGTGTGAGGAAGGGTTTGAAAAACCTGTTTACTCTCCTTCATTAAACTCACTATAGATCAGATAAGGACTAGTGTGGAATCTGTTTCAGCAGCTGAATTCTGAACATTTTACAGATCCTTCATCCTTCATTCATACAGATCCTAACCCAGACGTTAGCCTACAAATACAGACACCGCATTGATAGGATCACTCCGCATAGTGCTTTGAGATGTTTCTGTGTGATAAGATGCTTTTAAAACGTCATGGAAAACACAGACACTACACTTTACAGTAAATCCTGAGAAGCTGCTTTGAGATGTCTCAAATATGGAATATAATAATAATCCTTGCATTTGATATAGCGCTTTTCACGTCGGGAGGACGTCCCAAAGCGCTTCACAGAACACACTGTAAAGTGAATTGACTGTATATTTGTGGGCGAACGCGGCAGCCAATTGCGCACAGCAATGTCCCACAAACAGTCGTAGATTGAAAATGACCAATTTATTATTGTTTGTGGTTTTGGAGGGATTATTATTAGGCTCTGTGTGGAGTAAGGAAACTTGCCCAAGGTTTCGCCCTGCCTGGAATTGAACTCAGGTCTCTCGCTTGCAAAGCGAGTGCTCTAACCACTGAGCTACAGGACTCCACTATAAGAATTATTATGAGAGTTTTTAAAGTTGTATTGCCAGGTCTTACTCAGGTGGGAGGGGGTTTCACAGCCAAACCCAATGCCTGAACTATTTTTACCTCCATTATTGGAACGCATTGCCTGAAAGGGTGGTCGAGGCCAATTCAATAACAACTTTTAAAAACGTGGTGGATGGGCATTTGAGGAGGATGGGTTTGCAGGGTTATTGGGAAAGGGCTGGGGAGTGGGATTGATATTAGATTGTTCTTTTCAAAGAGCAGGCACAGACTCAATGGGCTGAATGGCCTCTTTTGTGCTGTATGATTCTGATTCTATGACTGGGGTAAGGTATTGTGGAGGTGACAAATAGCTCTCTCCCCCGTACGGCTTCTTGTCAGAAATGCTGATTCAGCACAGACTGATTCAGGTGGGGGAGGTAGTGCAAACTTCTTACTCTGTGAGGCTGGGGCACTCTGTTTAAGTTTCTACACATAATAAAAATTGTTGCATTTGATATAGTGCCTTATCACATTGTTGTGATGTCTTAAAGCGCTTCATAGTGCAGTGACTTCACTGTGTATTGACGTGTAAAAAGCTTTTTTGAAATAAGACACAATGATGTACAGCAAAGGGAGGGGGAGGGTGAAATGCACCATCACACAACATTACACAGCAGGTATTCTCAATCTCGGACCTTGTCGGTGGCTCAGTGGATAAATGCACCAAAGTAGCCCTCACCACGGCTGGATCCTGGTCCGTGCTGAGATAGTTGAATGCAGTGTGGGTGGGGGTAAGGGTTGCCTCAATTGCCTTTAGAACTCCTGAGGTGAGGAAGGCAGGAAGAAAAACAACCAGAATTCCTGCAAGTGAGCCATCCCTTGAAAATGAGTGGCTGGGGATGGTGTACAAGGACAAGACTGGCCTTCTTCAAACTGCCATCTTCAATAGTCTGTTTCCCAATACTCAGGGCCCGGAATCACACAAGGAGAACAGTTTCTTCGAGAGAGGGCTACCGGTGATGGCCCTACAAGAGTCAGAAACGATTCAGGACAAAAGGAAACTTGTGGTTGGGGAAAAGGAATGGCCGTTTTCAAATACAGCATTCTCTTTGACCGTACCTTCAGCTCCCCTCTCGACTCTCTACCCCCTCCTCGCTCCCTCCCTTCCCTTCCCTCCCCTCACCATTTCCCTCTGCTCGGTCCTGACCCAACTATACAGCGCCTTGGGACGTCCTCCCGACGTGAAAGGCGCTCTATAAATGGAATCTTGTTGTTGTTAGATTATTACGACCAACAGTTAAACAAGCATTTAAAGCCCATCAAACAAACGGACACTCAGCCATCACTGGAGCAGTAACTGGTTTATTTTCCCATAACCCATGCTGTTAAAGTCGTTCAGCACCACCCACAGAGTAAATCAGGAATGCGTGACCCACGCTCAGCATCAAAGGATCACCGAGTGGCGCTGTGTTTGACAGACTGAGCTCTGAGTGTCACAGAAGAGCAACATACCAGTACAGACACATTTCAGTAAATTTTCCCATCTCGTCACTCACACCTTCCCTTCCCACCTCTCTCAAGTTCTTGGTAATCCGGTTCCTGAGCCAGGCGGGTCTGCAGTATTCCAGAGCACTGCTGATAACAGCACAGCCCAACCTGGCTAAATCGAGGACTTGAAGGGGCAGAACAGTCATGGGGGCAGGGAATCTTCCCACTCAACTCCTGTTAACCCTGCAAGCCAAAGTCCTAACAGGTAGGGTGGTCCTAGCTGGACAAACAGCGAAAAAGCTTGCCAGACAGTGTTCTCATTGGCAAGCTAGGCGGTTTTAGCTGGTTAGACTGTAAGCAGTTACTCCCAATACACACTCTGGGACCCCTAAGCCTGGGCTCTTGCCAAAATGTGCCTAACACTCCCAAAAATTAGGTAAGCAAAATGCATTGGGGAAGCAGGTGCAATGGTTTTAAAGCACACCATTTATAACTAGGGCTCCCTCGATGGTTCAGTGGGTACATTCACTGGATGGTGTGGTACTGAACAGTATAAAGCAGGAAGGTCCCAGGTTTCATTCCCGATGAGCAACAGCACTGCCAAAATGGTGAGTGCTTTAACAACAGAAGTTTTTCCAAAATAACAAAGAATGAAAAATAACACCCACAAATATACAGTCTATTCGCTTTAGCATATTCTGTGAAGTGCTTTGAGGCATCTCTAAGACATGATAAGGCCCTATATTATTATTACATTAAATACAGGGTTTATTTTTATTTTTTATTAATAAGCAGATTGACTTACCCACGCCCAAAACATGGCTGAACTTTGAAAGAGAAAGAGGTTCAACACTCCATAAATAGCCTGCAAATAACAGAAACTTGTCGTTAGGCACTCAGTGATAGGCAGCCCACTGTGTTATGCAGCTACAGGTGACACCAACACAGCATTGCTCTCTACACCAATGCCATACGTTGAAGGCGATGTTGACTCAAAACGCTGCAAGCAGAGCAAGGTATAGCATAGGGCAGAGTTCAACTGGTAGTGGAAAAGATTCAGAAAGTTCTGGACCAAGCTGGGCTGATCTGTTGGTCCCTGAACTACTCTGGGCTATACAGTCTCTTCCCCATGATCACCACGGAGCTGTCTTAAGTGAGGACTGACCTGAATTGATGGAATGTTAACTGGAGGCACAGAACTACACAGTTACAAGGCATTTCTTTTCAGATGGTCTTGGGGCTTCTTTGTGCAGGAAATATTTACACTCCCCAGACTTTGACGCCATCCCCACTCCACTCCTTATCTCTCAGCTCCACCTCTTTGCCCCACTTATCACAGACATCATCAACCTGTCCCTCTCCTCTGGCTCTGTTCCCATTCCCCTCAAAACTGCCATCATCACTCCCACTTTGAAAAAACCCTCCCTTGATGCGTCGCAGCTATCAAGCTACCGGCCCATCTCCAACCTCCCCTTCCTGTCCAAGGTCCTTGAAAGAGTTGTCGCCTCCCAGCTGCGCTCTTTCCTCTCCACCCATTCATTATTCGAACCCCTTCAGTCGGGTTTCCGTGCTGCCCATAGCACAGAAACTGCCCTGGTCAAGGTCACCAATGACATCTGACCATCTGTGACCAGGGCTCCCTCTGCCTCCTCGTCCTCCTCGACCTATCGCAGCATTCGATACGGTCGACCACGCTATCCTCCTCCACCGCTTGTCCTCCCACCTCAACCTTCAAGGCCCTGTCCTTGAGTGGTTTAGGTCGTACCTCTCCCACCGTCTTCATTTTGTTTCCACAACGGCTTTTCCTCCACCCCCGCACTGTCTCGTGCGGTGTCCCTCAGGGCTCTGTCCTCGGTCCCCTCCTCTTCACCCTCTATATGCTCCCCCTGTGGTGACATCATCCGCAGACATGGGGTTAACTTCCACATGTATGCGGATGACACCCAACTCTACCTTTCCTCCTCTACCCTCAACTCCACGACCACCGATGTCCTGACAGCTGCCTGTCCGACATCGAGTCCTGGACGAGAGACAACTTTCTTCAGCTCAACGTGCGCAAAACTGAGGCCCTCCTGATTGGCTCACGTCAGCGCCTCCGCACCTCAGGCGCTGACAGCATCAGCATCCAAGGCTGCACTCTCCACCTCTCAAAGCCAGTCAGGAACCTCGGGTTCTGTTCGACCCTGAGCTGTCCTTTCTCCTCATATCGCGCCACAACTGGCACCGCCTTCCATCACCTCCGGAACATCGCCAGACTACGGCACTACCTCACCCCTCACGCTGCTGAAACTCTGGTCCACGCCTTTATCACCTCAAGGCTGGACTATGGGAACTCTCTCCTCGCCGGCCTTCCCGACCTCCCTCCACAAGCTGCAGGTCATTCAGAACTCTGCAGCTCGTGTACTGTCCCGCACCAGGCTTCGCGACCACATCACTCCCACCCTCGCTCGCCTCCACTGGCTCCCCATCCCCCAGAGGATCGAATTCAAGATCCTCATCCTCACCTACAAGGCCATTCACGGCCTTGCTCCCTCCTACCTCTCCGACCTACTATCCCCCTACCTACCTGCCCGTACCCTCCGTTCCTCTGGCTCCGGTCTGCTCCACATCCCCCGCCCCAACCGCCCTACCATCGGTGGCCGGGCCTTCAGCCTCTCAGCCCCGAGGCTCTGGAACTCCATCCCCCAGTGCCTTCGCCGCTTCCTCCCTTTCCTCCTTCAAGGCCGGTCTCAAGACCTTTCTCTTTGACCGTGCCTTCAGCTCCCCTCTCGACTCTCTACCCCTCCTCGCTCCCTCCCTTCCCTCCCCTCACCCTGACCATTTCCCCCCAATGCTCAGGTCCTGACCCAACTGTCCAGCGCCTTGGGACGTCCTCCCAACGTGAAAGGCGCTCTATAAATGGAATCTTGTTGTTGCTGTTTGCTTCCTCACAGGGCTAAAATACCGAATATGATGAAACGTTCCCGAACACTTCCCCCCTCACACAGGCAGCCAAAGCAACATCTGCTGGCTGAGGTAGGAGTTGGACCCTATGTTCATTGTGTCAGCCATTCCCACCTACAGCTGTTCTGGAGGATTCGACAAATTCAAATTTGCCAAGTCTGTGACTCTGTATCATGTTATAACCCTGGTCAGTGCCACCATATGGTATTTCCCTACAAAAAAATCCCATTCCTTGGTGGAGTTATTCATTTTAGATTCTGGTTGCCTTGTGATTCACGTGGATGTAAAGGACTATTATTGCAAAGACAAGTGGAGTCATTATATGCTTTTTTACCCATCCTCTGTTAAATTTACTTTAAATTCTAATTATTTAGCTGTTCACCTTATTGTTTATGGGATGCCACTGGCGCAGATTAGGAGTTACACTTGCTTAAATTGCGCTTGTTAAATTAATTCTGTTTTGCAAAGTGCTTGAAGAAGTTTATTGTTTTACCTGAGAAGTGCCATATAAATACAAGTGATTCATTTTATTATCAAACATGTCTCAAAAGACAAAATAGCCCAGAAAAGAGAAGATGCTGCTTTTTATGGAACTTGTTCAGAAACTGTCAG
>NW_024704755.1:15955300-16069915 GCF_018977255.1 Callorhinchus milii | reverse complement strand
CCTCCCCATCACACACCCCTCCATCACACCCCCTCCCATCACCCCCCTCCCCATCAACACCCCCTCCCCATCAACACCCCCCCCCACCCCATCAACACCCCCCACCCCCATCAACACTCCCTCCCATCACCCCCCCACCCCATCAACACCCATCACCCCCCACCCCATCAACACCACACCCCCACCCCATCAACACCCATCACCCACCCCATCAACACCCCCCATCAACACCCCCACCCCATCAACACCCATCACCCACCCCATCAACACCCCCATCAACACCCCCTCCCCATCAACACCCCTCCATCACACCCCCACCCCATCACACCCCCCACCCCATCAACACCCCCCACCCCATCAACACCCCCCACCCCATCACCCCCCCTCCCCATCACCCCTCCCTCCCCATCAACCCCCCTCCCCATCAACACCCCTCCCCATCAACACCCCCCACCCTATCAATTCCCCATCAATCCCCCATCCCATCACCCCCCCATTCCATCAGCCCCCATCTCAATCACTGCTCCATCCCCATCAGCCCCTTCCCCACCACCCCCAACCCTATCACTCTCCTCCCAATCACCCCTATCCCGATCACCCCCCTCCCCATCACAACCCCCCTCCCCATCACAACCGCCCTCACCATCACAACCCCCATCCCCATCGCAACCCCCATCTCCATCACAACCCTCATGCCCATTACCCCCCTCCCCATCCACATCACCCTCCCATCCCTATCACAACCCCCATCCTCATCACCTCCCCATCCCCATCACCCCCATCCCTATAGCCCCCCCCCTCCCCCCATCCCCATCACCACCCACCACCATCCCCATCAGCACATGACAACAACAAATTACATTTACACAGCGCCTTTCATGTTGGCGCTGGACAGTCAGGGATTTGGACCTGAGTTGGGGGTCAGGATCAGGGAGGGGTGGAGGGCAGGGGGCTGTAGGAGGATGACCGAACGCACAGGCAAAATGGAGGGTCTTGAGATGGTCCTTGAAGGAGGCGAGGGAGGGAGCGAGGCGAAGCGATTCCATGATGGAGTTCCTAAGGGTGGGGGCAGAGAGGCTGAAGACCCAACCACCCTTCAGTGGGATGGGCCGGGTGAGGGACATGGAGCAGTTGGAGCCAAGGTGCATTGAGGTTCAAAGGTGCTGTGTCCTGAAGGTTGTGTCCAGAATTTATCACTTCCTCCCGATTTCTTTATAAGGATATTAAAAAGGTCAATTTACCCTGATAACAATAACCCTGTCAAACTCGCCTCCTCCCACCTTTTCCCTGGTCAGCCTTGCGAGCTGCATGTAGTTCTTTGTGAAAGCGCTGCGTAAATTTAAATTATAGTTTGATACCTGTATGTTGTTGCTGCAGAGCCACCTTACTAACAGCAGAGGGTGGTTAGTTACCAGGTGTTTGGTAGTAAAGTAACCCAAGGGGGTTTGCCAATCTTCACTGCCAACTTCTCCTTTAAAAACAGTTGAGTTATTATAATCCTTGCAAAACCTCCGATTTCACGTAACAGGATTTTTTTTACTGTGAACTGTAACTGTAATGTGTTTTTGGAGGTGAACATAGCAGTCAATTTGCAAATAGCCACAAAGTAAATGGGCAATTTCATTTCCTTCACTGACTCCCTAATCCCCATGGATTGACTTTAAAATCCACGTCCTCACCTTCAAATGCCTCCATAGCCTCGCCCCACCCAACCTCTGAGACCTTCTGTGATCCGATGCGCTTACCCATTCCCTAGGCTCTGGCTTGCTTTACGTCACCCACTGCCTCCACCCTGCCATCGACAACTACGCCCCCGCTCTCTGGAATTTTCTCCCTAAACCCCTTTGCCTCGCTCCCTCCCTCTCGGCTTTGAAAACCAGTCTAAAATCCTCAGTGAAGACAATCTCCTCCTATCTGAAAGGTGCAGTGTATTTGGGAGTTGTTTGTGCAATGAAACCTCCGATAACCTCTGATAACCCAGCAGTAAGTAGGAGCCCAATCGTTAGTCAATTGACGGATCGCCTTTCTGGGGTAATAATTCGTTCAAAAAAAAAGAATTGACACAACTGTTTTTGGGACAACAACAACAGCTTGCACAACACGGACGAAACACTGCAGCTAATTGGGCACAGTGCTCTGGGATGCTACCCTTCACACCCTCCATGCAGTGTAGCGTCTCAGAGCACTGTGCCCAATTGGCTGCCGTGTTTCGTCCAATAAAATAGTCAATTCACTTTACAGCATATTCTGTGAAGCACTTTGAGACGTCTCAAAGCCATGATATGGCACTATATGTGGAGTCCTGTAGCTCAGTGGGTAGAGCACTCGCTTTGCAAGTGAGAGACCTGAGTTCAATTCCAGACAGAGGGCGAAACCTTGGGCAAGTTTCCTTACTCCACACAGAGCCTAATAATAATCCCTCCAAAACAAAAAAAAACAATAATAAATTAGTCATTTTCAATCCACGACTGTTTGTGGGACATTGCTGTGCGCAATTGGTTGCCGAGTTCGCCCACAAATATACAGTCAATTCACTTTACAGTGTGTTCTGTGAAGCGCTTTGGGACGTCCTCCCGACGTGAAAAGCGCTATATCAAATGCAAGGATTATTATAGGATTATTATATCAAATGCAAGGATTATTTTTGTTATTATACGTTCTGGTACTTGACTGCCAATAAATCGTCCCTTTAAATCATTGTCCGTTTATTTCTATTTAATCTTAAAGGTGCAATGTCTTCAAGAGAAAAAAGCACCTAATGAATTTATACTTTATTTGCTGAGGGAGAGGAGTCTTGTATTTGTCATGAGCTGAAGGCAGGAGGATGTGGACACAAATGTATAGTCACTATATTTGCAGTATATCCTGATAAGCACTTCGAGATATCTCATTGATTTGATAGGCGCTATATTAAATGCAGGGACTATTATTTTGAGTAATATTCTAACTTTCAAATATAATTACAAGTTTTTTTTTCTCTTGCTGTACAATCACTGACCTGGATTTACTGTATCCTGATTCTAACACGTTCATTCCCATTCACTCAATTTGTTTTTCCCTGTATCAGTTGTCCTTTGGACACACATCCTGTTAAAACATTGTAGAGAAACTCTGGGAAACCAGAGTGTGCTGAGTTCACAAAAAACAGGGAGCTGCTGTCTTTCTTCCAGATCTGCTGTTCTTTCTTATCAACAGAACTCAACCACATTGGCCGTCAAAGGTCAATCTGCACACCAGGCGGTGCCATGTACAACTCATATAATCATACCATTGCTGCTGATAACCTTTTCACTGGCTGCCTGCTTGAGGGAGCAGATATGGCTAAAGCTTGCCTTTAACTGTTGTGCTTTCCAATTGAATCAATAATAATAACAATCCTTGCATTTGATATAGCGCCTTATCATGTCGTTGAGACGTCTCAAAGCGTTTCACAGGAAGCACTGAAAAGTGGATTGACTGTGTATTTTTGGGACGAAAAGCTACAGAAAAGACAATAGAAATGTCCATCCAACCATCTATTTGTCACAATAAAGATTTTTTAAAATTTGACATAATCGTACATTCCATCTCTCATCTTGAGTTCTCCAATTTTCTGATCACAACTACCTCCATGGATCACGTATTGTTGCTGTTACTGCTGTTGAATCAGTAAAATCTGAACTCTGTTCACCTTGCCTCAGAGCTGCGCTGCTACCCAAATTTTTCAAAGGCTTCCTGGGAATTTGCATTCACTTCAACAGCCAAGAGGCACGAGTTGTGTCTCCAAACCTGGGGAGCCTATTCCAGCACCTGTCATTGCCTTTTCAGACGGACATTATACATCACATGCCTCTATTTGAAAAGAGAAGATTTCTTTCGCTGTCCTGGCCGACAATTCCACAATTTCGTCATTCAAGTTATAGCTGTTATATGGACAGTTATATGGGACATAGCTATGTATAAATGAGTGTTCCTACAAATATATTGTTACTACACTTTATGGTCCAAATTCCCGACTGTCCAGAGCCTTGGGACGTCCTCCCAACATGAAAGGCGCCATAGACTTGTAAGTTGCTGTTGTTGTATCCTGTTAACCACTTTGAGACATCTGAATGATGTGGTAAGGCACCCGATAATAATGCAAGGATTATTATTTTAAGGATTATTTATAACTTTCAAATACAGTTAGTTTTTTTCCCTTTTTGTCGTTCTCTCACTGAACTGAATTTACTATATCCTGATTCTAACAAGTCCATTCCCAGGACAATACATTTGATTTTCCCTTCCTCTTGTATCCCTGTTTCAGCAGCCAGTTCTCCAGATCACCAAAGTATGGGTTACGTACAGAGTAAAACTCCCTCTATATCAGTGGTGGACAAGCTTTTTGGTCGGCCACTTCTTCACAGCCCCATGAGTGATAGGTTGACCACCACCGCTCTAGACTGACACATTCAGCACTCCCAGGTCAGCTACAAACATGGGTTAAATAGAGTAAAACTCCTTCTGCAGTGGTCCGCGGGCCACTTTTCAGGCATCAAAAAGTGGCCCACCAACCACCCTCACCAGTCCAAGCAAGTCCGCAGCTTGTTCCCAGGAGCGACTGAGCCACTGTACCCATAGCACATAAATGAAGAAAAATTCAATAAAGAAAAATATATTTGGGTGCCCACCACTGCTCTATACTGTACCATCCTGCGCAATTGGCTGCCGCGTTTGGCCCACAAAACATACAATCAATTCACTTTACAGAATATTCCATGAATCACTTTGAGACTTCTAGAATACGTGATAAGGTACTATATCAAATGCAAGGATTATTATTATTATTATTATTATTATTATTATTATTATTATTATTATTATTATCCTGCTCTCTCTGGTTAGCTACAGTTTGGGTGAAATCCCTCCACAATGTCATATAAAACATTTCATCCATAACTCTAGAAGGAGTGCCCTCTGCTTGATCAATATGTATGTTGTGTTTTCTTCCCCAGGCATCTCTCCCCCAACCCCCTCCACACACACACACATACACAGAGCAAAGGTACCAGTTTAGTGCTGTGCTTGGAGCTCACTTTGCTCTAACACGGGAGAGGAGTGCAGTGTGTGAATGTGTAATGTGGTTGAGGTAATGGATCACTAACCTGTAAACCACCAGAGTTTGGCTGGGCAGCACTCATGAACCCTGTCTGCAGAAGTTCTTCTTGTGTTTGTTCTCGGTGAATACAGTCACTACAATAACAATAAGTATATTTGTAGCTCAGGACATTTGTGGGATGTCTGCAGTTCAGTGGTTAGAGCACTTGCCTCGCAAGCAAGAGACCTGGGTTTGATTCCCGCGGGGCAAGTTTCCTTACTCTACACGCCTGATAATAGTCCCTCAAGAGAAAATAACTAGTAATTTGCTCACTCAATTCATGACTGTTTGTGGGGACACTACTGCTAGCAATTGGCTGTTGCATTTCACCCGCAAAATATGCAGTCAATTCACTTTACTGTATATTCTGTGAAGCGCTTTCAGAAGTCGAGAAGACGCGATAAGGCGCTGTATCAAATGCAAGGATTATTATTATATAATTTATTGTATAGCTCCCTTCATCTCGGGAGGACATCCCAAGGTGATGGACAGTCAAGAATTTCCACCTGAGCTGGGGGTTGAGATCAGAAAGGCTGGAGGGCAGGAGGGTGGGTGTAGGAGAGTGACTGAAGGCTCGTCGAAGGGTTTGCCTCACCTCCTCTCTTAGCTCTGTCAAGGCCTTCTTGAGATGGGCCTTGAAGGCGGCAAGAGAGGGTCTGAGGCGAAGGGACTGTGGGATAACGATCCAAAGGGTGGGGGACAGAAAGACTGAAAGTGCGACCGCCGATGGCAGGGGACATGGAGCGGACTTCACTTTGCATCAGTGTATCACATGCCAGGAATATTATTGTCACTGGGCAGGAACTGGGAAGTGGTGAAACCTGTTGTGGATTCTTGCTGAGGGAGTGACAGACTGAGGGCTGCTCTGTTTGTTTCGTTGTGAGGCAACTCGAGGATTCAGAGCAAATCAACACCTTGCAGGCGGGTCCAACATTCACCACAAAAATATTTAGCTGAAAGGAGAAAAGAAGACCTTACATATTGATAGCATCTGATCATGTAGAGGGCAGAGGGCGAAACCTTGGGCAAGTTTCCTTACTCCACACAGAGCCTAATAATAATCCCTCCAAAACCAAACAATAATAAATTGGTCATTTTCAATCCACGACTGTCTGTGGGACATTGCTGTGCGCAATTGGCTGCCGCATTCGCCCACAAATATACAGTCAATTCACTTTACAGTGTGTTCTGTGAAGCGCTTTGGGACGTCCTCCCGACGTGAAAAGCGCTATATCAAATGCAAGGATTATTATTATTATTATTATTATTATGTATCAAAGCATCGCTAGTCATTTTTGTCAAGTGCAGTGGCTTTGGTGTCAGAAAATGTGGCAGCCATTTGAGCAGCAGAGTATCCCACAATCAGCTGTTGAGCGAATTACTCATTTTTCTGTTCACCAGGAGAAAAGCATCGGGTGAAACATCGTACTTTTTTTTCCAATAGGATCTTGGAATCCCGAATCCCCTCTATTCAAGGACAGCACCTCCAACAACTGTTCCCTCCATCCAGTATGTTGCCAGAATGTCAACTGACTTATAAAGATAAATAATAATCCTTGCATTTGATATACTGTCATATCATGTCTTTGAGACGTCTGACAGCACTTCACAGAATATACTGTAAAGTGAATTGACTGTATATTTTGTGGGCGAAACACGGCAGCCAAGTACGCACAGCAGTGTCCCACAAACAGTCGTGGATTGAGTGACCGATTTATTATTATTATTTTTTTTGAAGGGTTTATTACTCCCAGAAAAGCGATCCATCAATTGACTAACAACCGGGTTCCTACTTACTGCTGGGTAAACAGAGGAGTGCGGAGTAAGGAAACTTGCCCAATGTTTGCCCTGTCTGGGAATCAAACCCAGGTCCTCTCACTTGCGAGGCGAGTGCTCTAACCACCAAGCTACAGGATTTTACATTGCCGGACTCTCTACTTGTGTGGAATGTGGGGGTGGCCCAGAGAGCCAAAACACCAGGAATCCAGCCAGGAAGGGAGACCAGTTTCAACTGTTCGTTCAAGAGAACAATTGGCAGAAAGAAGAGCTGTGCCTTTAAGGGGCGGTGCATCGCATTCCGGGTTGCCTTGTTGGTTGCAGACCAAGCCTCAACCTCTCAACATTGCAGAGTGCCTCCGCGGGAGAGGATTGATTGTGTCTCACAAGCCACTGTGCCTGAGCTACCAGTGGTGTGCACTGTACACACAGTGTACGTAATGCAACTCCTCCAACAAGTGGCTGGAATCGAATCATTCGCCGAGGAGGACGGGACACACTGCTGACTCGGAACAAACTCTGATCAGGTAACAATTTGCCTTCTTAAGGTGACTTGTACAATGTCGTGCAGCTCTCGCTGCTGTGGTGAGAGCCACCACCTGCAAATGTGACTCATAACGAGTTTGTCCTGAATTGTCTCTCCCTCTCTCTCTCTCTGACACAACTTCATCTTCTCCTTGAGTGAGCAGGATCTCTTCTTTCCTTGCACTGGGAGACGTGTGGCCACAGGCACAGGGTTCCCCCATCGTATTATAGCAGCGATAATATTCCTTGCATTTGATACAGCGCCTTATCATGTCGTCGAGGTGCCTCAAAGAACTTCATCGGATATACCGTAACGTGTAGTGAGTATGTATTTTCTGGGCAAACTTTGCACGCAGCAGAGTCCCATAAAAAGCTGTGAAGTGACTGACCAATTTTATCTGGGGGATTGTTGGCCAACACCCCGGGAGAGAGAAACTCCCTTACTCCCTTCTCTTCTTGAATAGTGTCAGGGGATCTTTAACATCTACTGGAAAAGTCAAATATATCATCCAAAGGATGGCATCTCTGATCAGAACACCGCAATGGAATGTCAGTATCGACTATATTGGTTCCATGTCCTGACGTGGGTGGGGGGAAGGGGTGTCATTCACTGTCCACTTCCCTGCGCTCACCTGCTGGCCAGGTGTCAGTGTAACTCGCCCTCTCCCACCTCTGCCTATCCCTCCCTCGCTCAACTCACTCCCCCTCCCTCTCCTCATCTCAAATGACTGAATGCAAAGCCAGCCTGAACTTTGGAACTGATGAGTCAGTGGCTGTGCTTGAGTTCACTGGAAACCAGGAAAATACCTAACGCTGCAGTCAGCCAGAGATTGGGCAGTCATAGGGGTAGGCGGGTGCTGGGTGGGGTGGGGGTGGGGGTGCAGGATGAGGGTGAGCCGTGAGCTGGGAGCCAGGGAGTGAGTTTCTCTTGGTGTCCTGGCTGACAATCCCTCAAGTAAAATTGTCCTTCCCTTCCCTTCATGGCTATTTGTGGAATGTCCCTGTGTGTAAATTGGCTGTCGTGATCGCCCACAGGTACACAGTCACTCCCTTTCACAGTATGACACTTGAAGAGGTCCTCCCGACTACAACAACAAGATTTCATTTATAGAGCGCCTTTCACGTCCTTACATTTGACTATAGCAAATGTAAGGATTACTATCCCAAAAAGTCCAAAAATTGACCTATGACTGTTTGTGGGACACTGCTGTGCACAATTGGCTGCCATGTTTTGGCCACAAAAGACACAGTCGATCCACTTTATGATATATTCTTTTGGAGTCCCGTAGCACAGTGGTTAGCGCACTCGCCTTGCAACCGGGAAGATCCGGGTTCGATTCCTAGGCGGGTGAAACGTTGGGTAAGTTTCCTTACTCCACACCCCTCTGCTTACCTAGCAGTAAGTAGGAACCCGGTTGTTAAGTCAATTGGTGGATTGCTTTCTGGGGCTAATAATCCCTAAAAAAATTGTTGGTCACTCAACCCATGACTGTTTGTAGGACACTGTTGTGCGTATATGGCTGCTGCATTTTGCCTGCAAAATATACAGTCAATTCCCATTGTATATACTGCAAAACACTTTGAGACGTCTCAATGACATCGCAAACCCAGTCTAATCGCAATCTCCTGCACTCTCCCCCATGCCCTTTAATACAGTTCTTTTTGAAGTATCTAATTCCTTTTGTCTCCACCTCAACTAGAGTTTGTGGCAGGACATTTTCCATTCTCACCCTTCGTAATCTAGGAGGCTCTGTGTCAGTCTCAGTAGTCCGGTTCCTAAGACAGGTGTGTCTGCAGGACTCCAGGGCACTGATGACAAGCCAGCCTGGCTCAACAGCAGGACTTGGAAGGGCAGGGATTCTTCCCATTCAGCTCCTTGTTAGCCCTAATGAGTAGGGTGGTCCTAGCTGGACAAGTAGCGGGAAGCTTACCTGGCAGTGCGTTTAATGGCAAGCTATGCAGTTTTAGCTGGTGAACTCTTACCAAGCTCTTACCAACCAGGCAAGAGTGCATATTCCAGACGCAGGAATTTCCATGGCAGATTCTTCCCCCCCCTACTCCGTTTCCCCCCCCCCCACTCATTGTTTGCACAGTGCACCACACAGTGTGACAATAACAGCACGCACAGGGTTAAGGTCTTGGCGTTGTGTTTACAACGGGATTTCCCATTATAATTGCGCGGCTGTTAAAGGTCGCTTGACTCTTATCGTCAAGGGGAGAATCGCTCTCCTGTTTCTGTACAAATACTTCCAAGGACAAAGTGCTGGCACACGGTGCCTGTCTCCAGCTGCCTGCGTGAGGGTGAGATTGCACAGAGCAGTGCCAGCTCCCTGACTGTACGCCTGTCATCTCTACCCACTGAAGTCATTGGTCAGGAATGCCAGTCAGCGGGAAGCTCCATCTCGCTGCCCGCATACGTGCTTTTAAAGGGGCAGCGCCTACATCATCGGTTAACTTTTAAAGGCCAAAAGGTCTGTGTGTCAAGCCTAGCGCAGTGAGTCAGTGGGTTGTGGGTTCAAACCTCACGTCGGGATCTTGAGCTCACATAGCTGGGTGGCGGGGTGATGCATTGTCAGAAGTACCGTCCTTCGGATGTGACGTTAAACCGAGGGTCCCATCTGTCTGTTCAGGTGAATGTGAAAGATTCCATGGCGCTATTCGTAAAAGAGAAGGGAGTTTCTCTCTCTCTCTCTCTCCCCGGTGTCCTGGCCAACAATCCCGCAAATAATAGTGGCCGCTCACTCCACTGCTGTGTGAAGGTTGGCTGCTGTGTTTCGCCCACAGAATGCACAGTGGCTTCACTTAAGGCGCAAATATCGAATGCAAGGATTATTACGTTTATGAAAGGTGCAATGTGCTCACTCACCCTGTAGATAGTCTCGTAAAGAGATATAATGGCACGAAACAGCCAGCTGATATTCTCTTCGAGGAGACGTTTGTAGCTCAGTCATGAGATCGTCTTGAGACAGCGTCATCACAAAGCATGTCGATGGAAGATGAAATTTGATACGTGTGGGAGAACTCTTTCCCAAACAAGTTTCCCTCTCCAGCTACTGTAACTTTAAAAACCACAAAGGCAAATTATATTATCAGTTAAATTATTTGCTGTGAGTTATTCAAATCTGGAGCAACTTTTCTACTGGTTTCTTTTCTCTCTCTCTCTCTCTCTCTCTCTCTCTCGCTGATTTTCTCCTTGTGTTCCCCCCCCCTCACCCCACCCCACCCCACCCCAAGACATTTGACTCACCTTTGGCTTTCTAATGGGATGGGGGTGGGGTGGTTATGATGCTCAAGCCCCCTCTCAGATCTTGCTCGAGTGACCATCACTCATGTGTATTGTGAGCGATGATCTGAACACTTCTCGGGATTACTGTCAGTGTTAATATTAATCTGATACTTTGCATTGTTGATATGTTTGCTTTGGTGTTTCAATGAAAGAAACATAATATTGACATGTTTGCCCTGACGGACACTGTGCCTCTCTGTGTGTGGCAGACTGCATTTCCCTGAGTAAACCCTTGAGCACTGACAATAAACCCATTCACTGCTCTGTACCTACTAAGCAAAGCAGATCGAAAACACAATTGCTGCATTCCACTGTAGTTCACTATTTACACTAGCAATGTTTCACTGTAGCATTATGTGGTTTCAAGGAAAAAGCATCTCTTCGCTCTACTGCCTTCTCATTGCATCATCGTACTGGTTCTTCAATGAGTCCAGTGCCCTGACCTCGACCACCTTTCTCGATCCCCATTTTCAGCTCTGGTGAACAAGTACTTCCTTGTGTCCGATCCTAGACTGTACTGCATTACTTCCATGATCCTTAGCCCTCTTGTCCAGCACCTTCATGCACCACCTCCACCCCACCCTCACACACATACAAACATACACAGATATCCTCTCACTTCCAACCCCCCACTCACCCGTGCCTGGTCTCTGAAAGAGAATCCCTCCACCTCACCCTCTTCCTTGCCTCCTTCAAGGCCCGTCTCTTTGATTGTGCCTTCGGTCATCCTTCCACCTCCACACTCCTTACCTTCTACCCCTCTTGATTCCAACCCCCAGCTCAGGTGCAAACCCTTCACTGTCCTGGGATGTGAAAGGTGCTATATAAATGCAATTTGTTGTTTTTGTTGAAATTTCTCAATTCCGTTTATTTAAGATGGTTGACAGTAAAGCTCCCTCTACACTGTCCGTCCACACTCCCAGGTCAAGCTTAGAAATATAGTAAAGTTCCCTCTACACTGTCAAGAGTTTAGAAATATCGGCCTATACTTTGTCGGCTTTACTGCACACAATTGTATTGTTGATTTCCAGACCATGGTCTTATTTCTTGCTTGTGTTGTTCAGATACCTGGAGCTAAGTTTGAACATAAGAAATAGGAGCAGGAGTTGGCCATTCGGTTTTGTTGACCAAACTCGTGATCTCTTGAACAGAGAGTGGAACAACATGGGCGATGCACTGAGCTGCCACCAGGGGGAGAAGGACACAAACAGGCGGCAGCCGAACAGAGAGGGAAAGGATCACAAGAGACATCTCAGCGCCGTTTGCAATTTCTCCGAGGTTTTGGTAAGAGACAGCCGGATCAACATCAACACCGCCCGTGAGGAGGAGCTGATGACGCTGCCGGGCATCACCCGCTTCCTGGCCCACAACATCGTGGTTTACCGGGAGAAGATCGGTGGCTTCCGCAAGGTGGAGGACGCAGCTTTGGTGACTGGGGTCGGGGCCACCAAACTGCAGCTCATCAAGTCTGAGATCTGCGTGACCCGAGGGGACTCCTCAAAGGCCGCCCGCAATCTCTCCAGCTTCGATCTGGTCTCCTCCACCAAACTCAACATCAACGTTGCCTCCGAGACACAGCTCACTGCCGTACAGGGGGTCTCAGAGAACCTGGCGAATGATATAGTTCTTTACCGAACCGCCAACGGACCCTTCGCCCACGTGGACCACTTGCTTCGGGTGCCCGGGGTGGATGTGGCTTTATTGAATGTCATCCAAGGCAAACTCACTGTCTCCCTCCCCAGGCCCGCCTCTTCCAACTTATGCCTTGGGGGAGAATCCAGGTCCAATTTGAGATTGTCCTTCTACAGCCTCCAGCACCTGAACCTGGAAGGACAGAGCCAGACCTCGTTGGTCCGCCCGCTGCTGAAGCCCTTCACTGGCCAGCACAATGGAAGGCCAGTTGTCCGCATCGGCAGCTGGAACCTTCAGAACCTGACCTTGGATAAAGTCAACAACCCAGGAGTGCGAGAGGTCATCTGTCTGACCTTGCTTGAAAACGGGTACGTAGAAAACCATTAACCCTAACCCTCATACAGTAAGCTTGCTGAGTGTCTGACATGCTTAAACATCTGCAACCTAAATTATTGACAGATTCACAAACAGAAATTCCTGTTTTCAATATGGACTATAAGGTCTATCCCAACGAGATGCATCCTTGCTTATCTAATCCTGGAGCGTTTCAGCTCAGGTTGGCAACCGCCAAGGTTGGGGACCACTGGAGTGTACGTTAGGAATTTCAGTCTTCCCCATTCACTTTGTGGCTGTTTGTGAGACATCGCTGTACACAAATTGGCTGTTGTGTTTGCCCACATGTGCACAGTCACGATACTTTACAGTGAATCATGTGTATCTCTTTGAGCCTTCTTAGTGAGGTGATAAAGTGCTATTTAAATGTGAGGATTATTATATCTTTATTACTGCTGGAGTTTAATCAGCTAAAACACTGGCAAGCCTCCTGCTCCTTGTTCAGCTAGAACTACCAACTACTTTGTTGAATGTGATCCAGGGCAAACTCCCTCCCCTGGCCCGCCTCGTCCAAAGTTAGGACTTTGGTTTGCAGGATTAACAGGAGCTCAGTGGGACAAATCCCTGTTCCCAGGGACTCGTCTGGCCCTGCAACCCTTGCTGATGAACCTGGCTGGCTGGTTCGACCCACGCTCTGTCTGCTGTGCAGACAATGATAGATCCAGAGTGCCAAAATTCCACCTAGCCTTAGCTTGTGAGACCATCTCGGCTGAAAAATTTAAGACGACACAGAATTTCTGTCCACAAAAGATACACTTTACAGTACATCCTGTGATGCACTTTGAGACGTCCTCCCAATGCGAAAGCCGCTACATTAAATGCCAGGATTATTGATTTATTATTTATCATTGTGTAAAATGTCTCAATTTGGAAGTTGTGTTTTTGCAGTTAATAAAAAGTAACTGGCTCCCAAATTAAGACTGAATTTAAGACCGTTTTCGTTACATTTTGGAAAGTTCTTAAATTCAGACTGAATCAGTGTTTGCTGATTATTGACTGTGGTCTTTATACGGTGCCAGAATCGCGTGATTGTCTCCCATCCCCTTCAGTACCAGCTGCGGCAGCACTAAGCCCTTTTGTTCTACAATTTGGTATTGTTCAATGGCTCCGCATTATTTTCCACAATTACAACATCTGTACTTTTTCCTTTATCCCCTGTCTATCTCAAAGCCTCATTACCTCGAATATAACATCACTCACCTGAGTAATAATAAGGGTAAATTGTATTCTTATGGCTCATTGCCAAATGCCAAACCAGCCGAAGACTTTGGGAATGGCGTTGTGAAAGTCTGGTGAGTGAAGACAGCGCTCAGTATAGAGCGAAGCTGTTCAGATTGGAAGGCTGCAGGAACGAAGACTGCAGCATTTTACATTGATGTCGCGCTGAGAAGATGTCTCAAAGTGCATCATAGAACTGCCTGAGCCTGAACCAGGGTGTGGGGAGGGGAGGGGATAATAATAATCCTTGCATTTGATGTAGCATCTTATCATGACGTCTCAAAGCGCTTCACAGAATATACTGTAAAGTGGAGTGACTGTGTGTGTTGTGGACGAAACATAAGGCCGGTTGAAGTGAAGTGAAGGGTCTTGAGGAAGGCAGTAACTGTGTTAAGGGACATGCTCCCAAATATTATGTTACCCTTAAGAAATAAAGAATAAAAATATTTTGCGTTTTATAGTACGTTATAACGCCAACATGACACTAAAACTTTACAAAAACTAGTGACTGTATTTGTAGGCAAATTCAACAGCCATTTTGCTAACAGCAGGGTCTCACCAACAGACATGAGGTCAGTGACCGATTTATTTAGTGGATTGTTGGCCAGGAGAAATATTTTGACAAGCGCCATATTTAACACCCACCTGAACAGGAAGACAGGATCTGGGTTTAGCTATGGTTTCGTGGGCACTGCTAAGAGTCTGGTACCTCAACAACAAAGCAGTGTGTGAGCCAGAGCGATGGTGAGTGGGTCAAGTTCCTTGACCATGGAGGGAGGTATATACTATGATGCGTTTTGAGACGTCTCAATGACGTGATAAGGTGCCATATCAAATGCAAGGATTATTATTATTGTTACTATTAACAACACCTGGTGTTTTGGTTGTTGTGTTACAGGATTAAGCTGTTGGCAATACAGGAGGTGCTGCATGAAGATGCTTTAGACAAGGTAACGCATTACCTGTGATATTGTCAATCCAGCATTTGTGATCACAGCGAAACAATGTAGAAATGGTCCAACGATGGGCAGCTCTCCTAGAGCAGTTTGTCCAGCTCCTCCCTACACAACTCTGCTGCCCTCGACCTCAGCTCCACTGGCAACCCAGTGCATTGAATTCAAGATTTTCGTCCTCGCATTCAAATGCCTCCTATGCCTCGCCCCATCGTATCTCTGCGACCTCTTGAGACTCCACAGCCTTGGTGCTCCCTTTGCTCAGCAAACATCAACCTGCTTCAAATCCCCCACCGAAACCTGGATTTGCCAAAATGATCAAATTCCCCCAACTTCCCACTTGGGAATTCTGTTCCCACCCTCATCCCTCAGGACATGCTGCTTCTTCCCTGTCCTCCCTGAGGACATGTTTCGTACCCCGCACCCTGACTCAATTGGCATGTCATCTGAAAATGTACGGTGTGAAATATTTATCACCTCTGAACAATGGAGTGCAGTTAATTGACCTGTTGCCTGCGACAGGTGCGGAGTGTTCTCACTTTGTCTCTGGTATAAATTCTGCTCTTGGTGGGACAACAACAACAACAACAACTTGCAGTTATATAGCGCCCTTCACACAGGGTAGCCCTGGAGTAAAAATAATCCTTATATTTGGTACAGCACCTTTCACGTTGGGGGAACATCTCAAAACGCTTCACAGGATTTATTCTTTAAGTGTAGGGACCCACCTTGTATGGATGCTAAAATTACATTGCTTACCAATTTACTATACAAACTGATGAGTTAATTGCGACAAAATTCACTGAGATAAAATCACAGAAAATTCCAATGCCAGAAAGCGTGTGAGAGAATCAAGTGTCGGAAAGACAGGACCAGGCTCCGCTGTGATCTCTTTCTTCAACCATTCTTCAGTCAATCAATCTCTCTTGAGTAGATCATGCGTAGATCAGTGCCTCTCTTGGCAATAGCAACTCTCTGGAAATCAACTGCAGTTACATTGCACCAATCCTTCCCATTGACGTGCACTCCCCACCAATACACTGGAAACATAAGGTATATGGCCTCTGTTCGAGAGAGAGTTGGAGGGTCAAAGCTCAATTTGAAGGACAGGATTATCTGGATGCTTTGAGATCAATTCCAACTCCTTGTATTTTAGGGGATGAGACCAGTGATGGTCTTGAACATTCCAATCTTGCCTCGCTTGACTGTGAAATTCAACTCTCTACGTGATGAACCTCAGTTCATTCCCCTGCCCTCGACCTGAAACAGTTTTTTGTGAATGGGAGTGCGAGATGGAAACACCGCAAGCCACCACCAAGGGCCGATCTACAACAATTTGCATTTGTACAGCGTCCTTCACGCCAGACAGTGTCTCGGAGGAGCTTAGTCTGCTCTGGTCTGTCTGTTGTGTAGCCACAGCCATAATAATCCTTACAAAAAAACAGAACTCGCTGGGAACACTCAGCAGGTCAGGCAGCATCTATGGAGAAAGATAATAATCCTTACATTTGGTACAGCACCTTTCGCATTGGGAGACCATCTTAAAGTGCTTCGCAGGATTTACTATAAGTGTAGTGACAGCATATTTTGTAGACAAACACACCAGCCCATGATCAATTTTCTTTTTCTTCACAAAACACACAGTCACTACACTTTACAGTATATCCTGTGAAGTGCTTTGGGAAATGTCCTTCTGACATGAAAGGCACTACTGCGTGCCAAGCGTAAGGATTAATAGCTCCATCAGTAGAGGACGTTGGCTGCAAATGACATCTCATTTATCAGTCCACGTCAGCACCTGCTATATTCCATTTCAGATACCAGGAAAGTGGCCGTGTGTAGGTGGTGTATGTGTCATTCTGTCTGGTTTGGATGATTGTAAGCACGTTGAAGGAGTTTCTGCAACTTGTCTGATCGAAAAAAAATCACCCGCTCGCTGCACTGTTTGTTTGCCTTCAGATCTGTCTGGAGCTCGAGAAACCCACCATCGCTACAGTCCAGGAGTGGACAGGAGACCGGGGACGCTGGAAGTATGTGGTGCTGGACACCCCAATGGGAGAACCCAAAGAGGTAACCTCGTGGTGGGGGAAACACTGCTGCTGACGCAGCTGTGTTAGAGCGCCAGACTGGCTGAGACAGCTCTCTTCTCTGCGGTCGTGGGTTCAAGCCCGATGTCAGGATTTTAAATTCACAGTCTAGGCTGACGTCGCCAGAGGCACTATCCTTCAGATGAGATGATAAACCGGGGCCTCACGTCAAAGATCCCTTGGCACCATTCAAAACGAGGAGGGTGTTTCTCGGGATGTCCTGGCCAACAATCCCCCAAATAAGAGAATGCTTTTTGCGTCATCACTGGGCAATTGCTGTGCGTAAAATTGGCTGCTGGGTTTGTCACTTCACTCTACAGTGTATCCTCTGAAGTGCTTTGAGATGTCACAACGACAGCATAATACACCATATCAAGCGCAGGGATTAGTATATTTTATTAAATCAGCCAAGTGACCTAACTTGAATCAATATAATTTAAAATATAATTTTTGCAAAATAATTCTAATTGTATATTTTTGCCCAAATCACTCAAAGAAGCACTGTATTAAACTACCACACAGCTCTGAGTAGCTTTAATCCTGACCGAATCCTGTGGCTGTTGGCAAAGGTTTCCTGCTGCCCCCATACACTAGGTGGGGAATAACTCCTGCCTAACTCCTGTCTCTGAGTTTATTTTTATATTAAGAGATAAGTTTCCTCTAAAAATATCGCCACGGAATCTGAGCTCTTTCGTCCGATCCAGCACCTGGCCGCCTTCAAACACATAATAATAATAATAATCCTTACATTTGACACAGCACTTATCACGTTGTTGCAACGTCTCAAAGCGCTTCACAGAATATACTGTAAAGCGAATTGACTATATTTTGTGGACGAAACGCGGCAGCCAATTGCCCCACAAACAGTCATGGATTGATTGACCAAATTATTATTGTTGTTATTATTTTGAAGGGATTATTACCGCCGAAAAAGCGATCGACAATCGACTAACAATCGGGTACTACTTACTTCTTGTTATACAGAGGCGTGTGGAGTAAGGAAAGTTGCCCAACATTTCGCCCTGCCCGGGAATCAAACCCCGGGCCTCTTGCTTGCGAGGCGAGCGCTCTAACCAATACGCTACAAGACACCCAATCGACTTTCACCCCCAACCACACCCCCCTCAACCTGGGTATTTCTGGTGAGCATCAGTTAGATCTTCGCAGTTCCCTAAATATATTGTAACTTTTCAATGATCTGCAGGAAGTGGAGCGTGTGGGCTTTCTGTGGGACAGTAGCTTTGGGGTAGAGCTGGACAGAGCAATCAGCTTAGAGAAGCTGCTGGAACCCACCAACGGACACCGGCTACACAGCCCGGCTCTGCTGGGTCGCTTCAAGGTACAGTATGTTTAAAATAGTCTTCTAAGGATGTGCCAAGAACCTCAACTGATTCCCAGGAATGGGCTTATCTCTACAAGAACCTCTCGATTAGTTTCCAGCCTGTAGCTCACTCCCAGGCGCTATTTCTATATAAGAATTCCTTGATTAGATTCCAGGCTGTAACCCACTCGCGGGGCGTTACAGACCAGGCGCTCCGAGATATCACCCCATGTGAGGGACGCTTTGTAAATGCAAGTTGTCGTTGTTGTTTGTGAACAAATGGCTGACTTCCAGGTCATGGTCGGCTTCACTTCTTGTGTGCTGCCCATGGGCAAAGCAGTGACATCAGTAAATGACCTAAAGACCCAGATATTGGCCATTTCAGGGTGAGAGCCGGCTGGCCAGTGTGTGGAAGTGAGCAGGCAACGCAGGGCCTGAATAAAGTCCACATTACAATTGCGTTACAACTGAGATTTGTGCTGTAAAGAAGTGCATCCTAAGGGGGTTGCAATCGATAAACCACCCATCCCCTGGTCAGATTGCAGCCTGTGGCTCCCTGCTCAAACACTGGGTGTGATGCCCTCCACAGCTGCTGGGTGTTATCTGAATGGATGTTCCTCAATAACTCTAGATCGCCGAGCTCCCAATCAGCCTCATCAACGTGCATCTGAAGACCAAGCAGGACTCTGGGACGGCCTCGGGTGACCCACGCAAGCCCTTGGGAATCGAGACGCTCAGGCTTCACCTCAAAGGTAAGCTTATTCATTTCTTAAAGGGGTGAGGATTTCATCCCCCCAAAAATTGGCCAATTTTTGTTCCACCAGAATCGATTTGTTATTCACTTCACGACTGTGTGCGGGATCTGGCTGCCGTGTTTGCCTACAATATCCACAGTCACTACGCTTTACAGTGTTTACCTGTAAAGCACTGTGACATTTCAATGTTTTAGGCGCTATGATCATACGTCATTCTGTCGTGGGTCACGCCTGAAAAACAAACTTGTACAACGGTTTTTAACAAAAAAAGGAAAGACAAGACTGATTGGAGTCCAGCCCTTGTTAGCTCCCATTATGAGAATGATTTTAAGCGCTCTGAGACGCTACCATGTGTGGAGGGTACAAGTTGTTGTTGTTGATTCCACCTCCTACCACTGTGTGGCGCTGTGGACTTGTACACCGAAAGCAGAGATACTACTACTAATAATAATAATCTTTGCATTTGATATAGCGCCTTATCAGGTCTTCAAGACATCTCAAAGCGCTTCACAGAATATACTGTAAAGTGTGGTGACTGCATGTTTTGTGGGAGATCTCCCATCAATTCGTATTTTAGATAGAAACTTAGGTTTTTGATCCACAATAACAAAAGCTTTGCCATTCAGTCTGCTCTCCTGGGGAATAACACTGGCAATTCTTAATGCTTGGCTCAAGTTGGAGGTTCTAGCCCAACGTCGGGACTTTGGGAGCTCACAGTCCAGGCTGACACACCAGCGCAGGTCTGGGGAAGCATGTCACTGTCACTGGTGTCGTCCTTCAGGTGGGACGTTTGTGGCGAATGTTAAAGATCCTGTAACACTAGTGGGAAAAGAGAAAGGAGTTTCTCCTGCTTTCCTGTTCCTCATCCAAAATTCACAGAGAAACACACCGAATTGGGACGTTGTGGTGTCCCACTGGAATCAGACTGGCCTGAATGGCTCAGTGCTGTTCTGTCAGAGATGCTGACAGGCACAGTTCATTGTGTAACTGAGCCACACTATCCAGAATGGTTCCCAGTCCTCAGTTCTGGTGAGTGAGCTGGTTTGCTCTGGTGCTACAGTGGGTCTCTGCGCCCCGTTGGGTTTGGGAGAAGGAAGAAATCAGCAGGAGTTCCCACATCACTCGAATAGTGTCACTGGATCTTTAACATTTGCCTGAAAGGATGGCACCTCTGACAGTGCAGTGCTTCCACTGTGGGTGGGACATTGGAGTGTAGATGAGAGTCACCGTTTATTGCCCGTGAAGTGCTTGAGATATGTATTACGAGAAGCTGCTGGATCCAACACCATGTTTCTCTCCTGTCTTTCAGACAACAAGCACCTTGTCATCTTGGGCCACTTTGGGCTGCAGCCTGATGCCCGTGAGTTTGACGTACTGAGAGAAAACCACTTCCACCACTGCATCCCAGAGGACATATTCACCAACATCAGCACCAAAGCCGAGGTGGGCGGAGCCTCGCAAGACAACATCTGGTGGAATGAGCAGGCGCAGGGCACGCATACAGGTGAGAGCCGAGCCAGTTAGAGGCCTCTCTGATCAGAGTCACAGAGACCCAGAGAGTCCCTGTGAGGGAGCACCACATATAATATAGTAATAATAATCCTTGCATTTGATATAGCGCTTTTCACGTCGGAGGACGTCCCAAAGCGCTTCACAGAACACACTGTAAAGTGAATTAACTGTATATTTGTGGGCGAACGCGGCAGCCAATTGCGCACAGCAATGTCCCACAAACAGTCGTAGATTGAAAATGACCAATTTATTATTGTTTTGTTTTTTTGGAGGGATTATTATGAGGCTCTGTGTGGAGTAAGGAAACTTGCCCAAGGTTTCACCCTCTGCCTGGAATTGAACTCAGGTCTCTCACTTGCAAAGTGAGTGCTCTAACCACTGAGCTACAGGACTCCACATTGTTATAGGTGATGGCCTTTGGATAAGACTTCAAACCGAGATCCGTTTTCAGGTGGACATTAATTGCGCACGGCAGTCCACCAATTGCACACTACTGTACGCAATTGGCTGCCCCGTTTAGCCCACAAAACACACAGTCACTACAGTTTACGTGTATCCTGCGAAGAGCTTTGAGACGTCTCGAAGATATGATAAGGCGCTTTATCGAATGCAAGGATTATTATTATTATTAAATATCCCATGGCACTATTCAAGTGGAAAGTGGAAAGCATTGGAAAGTGCTTTGAAATATTGCCAGGTTATAGATGTACATCAATATGTAAGGATTATTATTATACACAGGGTAGATATGCTCACTCTGGGCAAGTGGGTGTTGGGGTAGAGGGGCATTGGGTTGACCTGTGATCCCAACATCTCACTGCTCAGTTTATTTCAGAGCCACACAGCATTGGCACATTGTACACATTGAGTCACTGACATCTTGAGCATCTCTCCCGCTCCCAGAACCCATTGTAATGAAAGTAATTCCTGTTAAGACCTAAAGGTGACAGTCGACTCAACTTTCGCAGCTCTGCCTATCAGTTAGAGGTTGCAGAGGCCTCCCTCCACCTGGTCAGCTTCTCACCACCCCCCCCACCCCTCTCTCTCTTTCTCATCACAGGGAGGAGCGGAGTGATTCGGCAGGGTCTCAGTAGTCCCTGGATACCAGATGGTTGGAAGTGGGGAGGGGTTGTATCTGAGCACTGCCCGGTGTGGACTGAGATCTTTATTGATTAGAGATTAAAACACATGAAGACCTCCCTCTGCACTGAGAACCTGAGGACAGGACAAATGGGCCTGAGGAACCCTGGCTCGGCATCGCTGTCACAACCAGGAGCTTGCCAGCTGTTTAGCCCATGTACAAGCCAACCTGGTGAGGAGCACAGGCACGGTGAGAGGACCTTCATTAACTTCCTTTAATCCGGTTGCCCTGTAGGGCAAGCAAGAGTTCCAAATCATTTGCAGGGAGACAGATGTTGAGTTTTGAGTTTCTCTGATGTTTGGCAGAGTTAATGACCAGACATGATGTAGTACTGTGTGTGCCAATGGGAGGCTGGAATGTGAAGAAAGACAACCCTGAGTTGCAGAAGATGTGAATTTCTCTCGCTGCCTGGATGGAGTGTAGAATGGATACAGCATCTGTCAGCACCAACATACATCACCACATCCTGATGCTAAAGAGAGCTGAGCAGATGCTAATTCCACGCAGAGACACATCCAAAGCTCCAGGTGGAGGTTGCGATGGCCCACAACACTGAAACAGGAAACCAAGAAAAATCCTTCAAATCTCAGGAGCAATGTTGGATGTAATATTATCCCGGATGATATTTCTACACAGTCAAAATTTCTCTGGATTTCAAAATAGGGTCAACTTGTCCTTCACGTAGGATCACGTCTCGGAGCACTATACATTGGTCCAACCTCCCTGAGCAAGGGAGAAAGGGAGGGGGAGGTGACCACAGGCACATTGGAAGAGGTAGGTTTTCAGATGGGATTTAAAGATAGAGTGAGGCAGAGGGATAGAGGCAGGGAGTTCCAGAGGTTAGAGTAAGAACAATGGTGTGTGGAGGGATTGGTGGATGCACAGCAGGCCTGTGTTAACTGTGAGCAAAGGAGGTGGGAAGAGGAGTGGGTACTGAGCAGGTCACAGCGGTAGGGAGTAACTCGGGTATGAAGGACCTTAAAGGCGATCCGTAAAGAGGCTGGAGCCTGGCGAGGATGGGGATGAAGGATCTGCAGTGTTTTGTGTTAGCTGGACCTTGTGGATGATAGAACTGGGGAGACCAGCGAGGAGTCCGTTTAAGAAATCAAGGCAGGAGTTGGTAAAAGCCAGGCCTTTGCTGTGAGATTGGGTAAGAGACAGGTCCCAATTAAAGGCAGTGGTGGAGAAAAACAATCCTGGTCAGGGTCCAAATGTAGAGTTGGAAGAACATTGGTCCAACGGCTAAGGACTGAACTGTACGGCAAGATTACACACTGACTTGGTAATTTGAACAAGATAGCCTGGAGAAATTGAGAAAGGTGGAGCCAGAAGTGAGGAGACATTGGCAAACATCAAGGAGAATGGCTTCCATCTTGTCCATGTTAAGTTGTAGAATGTTGGTGCTCATCCAGACCTTCATGTCTGATAGACAGGTTGACAGAACATCAGACCTTACAACCCACTCAATTTAACCCCAGTGTTCTCCCACTTTTTATTTCATATAATGAAATCAAGCCCTGAGGAAAAAAACTCCATCTTCCCTCATGTTTTGTCATATGATGCTGCCCACTGGCACCAAACCCAGAAACAAAATAGATGAACAAATATATATATATATAATTTATACACAAACATAAATACACAAACAAAAGCTGAATCTCTGACTAGCACGCATCCCAAAGCTGTGGCACGCTTTCTGGATTGTAAAGACTTTAGATCTCAGTTGATCCCTGGTTTTATGACATTAATTCAATATTCAAGTCTTCGTGCCTGGGGTGAGGGAAGGTGGGCGACTATGGATGTGACAATAATCACATCACATACTGTACGATTATTCTCCCCTCTTTTCTCCATGAGGTTCCCGTGAGAAGCCATTGAGATTGATGTATTTCAGGTCCCAATTAAAGGTCGGGGCTAATACTGAGACATCACAAGCACAGCACATAGCGTCAAACATTTGCACACAATGACTTTTCTTCCTCCACTGGATCCGATATGCTTTGTTCAGCTATGTTTTAACAATTAAATTATTGTGAGATGTGGGATCGATTGATTGTCACTCAGCTTCTGTGTTATCCAGGTCCCTGATCCTCTGACGGACACACACACACTGGGTTTCAGCACAGGGTTCTGGATTTGTATCAGTAACTTCAGGTCATTTTCTCTCCCCAACCCCCCACGCAGCTGAAATCCTCACACTTTCGGAAATTTCTCAGTGTCCTCCTCACTGACCTTCCCAGTCCCATCCTACACAAACTCCAGATCATCTAAAAAATAACCTCTTAATTTTGCTTACAGTCATCTTCATATCTTCGTCCTATCTACATCTCTGTGAAGCATTTGATATTATGTTTAACCATGTGAAAGATGCTGTATGTAAGGCAAGTTGTCGTTCGGGATGATGAAGACAGAAATAGCACTCCCACAGGGAATAATAAGCCTTGCATTTGATATAGCGTCTTATCACGTCTTCGAGACGTCTCAAAGCGTTTCACAAAATATTCTGTAAAGTGTAGTGACTGTGTATTTTGTGGGTGAAATGCAGTAGCCAATTGCGCCGAACAGTGTCCCAACAAACGGTCGGGAATTGATTGACCAGGTTTATTTTTGGAGGGATTATTATAACTGGAAAAGCGATCCACCAATTGACTGACAAGCAGGTTCCTACTTACTGCTAGGTAAACTGAGGCGCGTTTGTGGAGTAAGGAGACTTGCCCAACATTTTGCCCCGTATTATAATATATAATCACTGTAAACAAGCCCTGATCACCCCAGCCCGCTCTGCCAGTAATAGGTGTTGTGTTAGATCCAAATCCCTGACTTTCCAGCTCCTTGGGATGTCCTCCTGACATGAAAGGTGTTGTATACATGTAATGTTGTTATTGTACAGTGTGAAGTAAGGGCATCAATGGGTATTGAAACAGGAGGATAACATCGGATTAAAAGATCTGCCATGATCTAATAAACTGGTAGAACAGGCTTGCTGGGTGAATGGCCTCCTCTTCGTGTGAATACAGTACAGGAAATGAAACCAAGTGGCCTCAGTAATGACTTGACGGTTTATTTTAGGATTTGCCTTTAATATCTTTCGAGTTTGAGAAAATATGTTTGTCAGAACTTCCCGAATACCTGCCATGATTGTGAGATCTATGCTGATCTCCACCAGTAAAATTCTAAAAATGTTTTTTTGGTCACCCTGGTGTTGACACGTGTGGAAACCCATCACGTTGCTTAAGAGTATACAAACCAGACTGAAAGTTCCATGCATCCCACCTACACATGGAAATTCCAGAGACATGAATGGAATGCGCACTCTCTCCCTGGAGCGACGCATCCTGCTTACCTAATTCCAGAAACTATTAGGCGCAGGTTGGCGAGAGCCAAGGCTTGAGGACCCCAGTGTGCATTGGGAACACTGTTGGAATCTAAACCAGCTAAAAAAAGCTTGCCATTAAGAGCACTGTCTGGCAAGCTTTTCCACTGCTTGTTCAGCTCGGACCACCCTACCGATTAGGGCTTTGGCTTGCAGGGTTAATGGGAACTGAGTGAGAAGAGCACCTACCCAAGGGATTGGTCTGCCCTTCCAAGTCCTGCCACTGAGCCAGGCTGGCTTTGCTGTCACCAGATGTGCGCTGGAGTATAATTCTAAAGAGAAGGGGCCATGCACTAACATGCCAGAGGAACACTACCCCACGCCCATCACCTATATGCCCCAGTCATTCATAAATCTGGGTCTGTTACAGACTCAGCCTGTGGGAAGCCCTGAGTTAAGGCCACACAATGTCTCTCCCCATCTCCTTCAGGAGCAAATTCAAATATCTTGAAAGCCATGTCTTTGTAAATAACATTACGGGGTGAAACAAGTGCGAGGAGGTTGTTTGGCACACGGGAGAGGCAAGGGAGTGAAACGGAGGCTCAGGCTTGGCCTGGGATTAACAAATCGCCCTATCCTAGTGTCCACGGAGGGCAGCTGCACAGAGTTAAGGCCTCAGTGCCTTTGGGTGTGTTTTGTGACATCGCAGCAACACAGAACATCTCTTGTTTTTTAAAAACCTCCACAGTTTTGGAAAATAAAGAGAATATGAGCTTCCCCCTCCCGAGCCCCTGGGCTGACATGGTATTATTCCGGAATGAGCTCTGCCAGTTCCTCGTCCGTCAGGCCGTTGACCGCTCTGATGTGGTCCAGTTGCGCGAGGTAACGCTCCTGATCCTGCATGAAATGTGGGATCCGCGTGCGATCCAGAACAGCGTGTTTCTTCAGCTCATCCACGTCCTCAAAGGAGACCTGAAACCAACCACGCAGAGCTGAGGCTCACAGAGAGACAGTCAGACACTGAACACAGAGGCGGAGAAAGGGAGGGAGGATATGGGTGAATGAAAGAAGCGAGGGAGGGAGGGATTGACATTTAAACAGACTGAAGCCATGAGATTTAGAGAGACCTTGTGTCTTTTAGAAAAGACATCACTTGAGTTGAGGTAGAAAAGCACTTTAACAAAAGCTGCTTTCAAACTGCCTTCGAGGCTGCAAAGGAAGCTAATAGCAATGCTGGGTTTTATACACAGGGCCACAGAACACAAAACTAAAGCAATAATACTAGGTTTGTACAAATCATTGGTCAGACCCAACTGGAGTACTGATCCAGTTTGGGGCACTCACCTTAGGAGTGTTAAGTAAGGCCTTAGACAGGGAGCAGAGGAGGTTTACCAGAATGATTCCGGGGATGAAGGGGTACAATTATGAGTAGAGAAGGTTGGGGCGGAGGGAACCTAATAAGAGATGTAAAAATTCTGATGGGGTTACACAGGGTAAACAGGGGAAAGTTATTTCCGTCTATGTGGAGTCAGTAACTTGAGGACATATTTTGAAGATAGTCATTAAAAAAAGGGAAAGGAGAACTTAGAAGGATTTTTTTCACCCCCAAGAGTAGTTGGGATGTGGAATGTCCTGGTGAGCATCTGGTGGAGACGGATTCCATTGTGGCTTTCAGGAGGGAAGTAGACAGGCATATGAAGCGGAGAGGCTTGAAAGGGTGTGGCAATAAGACAGGGAAGTAGGATGTGAGCTGGTGCACACTCGATGGGCTGATTGGCCTCTTTCTGCGCTATGGATTTCTATGTTTCTATGAGCAGCACGTTTGGTAATGATTCAATGTTAAAGATCTGGTGTAACTCGGGATGGGAAAGCCAGGTGAGTGGGCCCTGCTCCCGGCTTTGTGTGGAGGAGCCGGCATCAGGACTGCTGGAGGTCACCCCACTGTGGACACCTGGCTCCCTGAGGTCACTGAACCCCCAGAACAGGCACTGACATAACACTAGCAAATCAGGACCTCAACAAAACAATGTCCAGACATTAAACAGCTCAGTGAGATAGAGAGATAAACAGACAGCTCTTTAACCCCCTGTACTAAATACTAAATATTGGAGCAATAGGACAGCAGCAAAGCTCTCCGAGGCTCCCCACAGAGTTCCTGGACCCAGCCGAGATCTTGTTATGTGTTGTTATCCTCTATTTGGGAAAAGAGCAGGGAGTTTCTACTGTTATCCTGCCCCATTAATTACCTTGCCCAGAGCCATCAGCAGCTTGAAGTCAATTGTCTTCCTGTATCGGAGAAGCATCAACACACCGTCCAGATACACCTGGTCTTTGCTGAAGCAGCCTGCACACAACAGAGCCAGGACACGAGTGAAACATACCTCTCAAACCAAAGCCCCTCCACATTGTACAGTGCCCAGCATTCTCAACTCACCATCAATTTGTCATGGGGGTGGTCAGAAATGAACACTTTAAACACTTAAAAGTAAACATCTCAAAGCTGACCTGGGAATGGACAGTGTAGAGGGAGCTTTACTGTGTCTCTAACCCTGACTTGGGAGTACGGACAGACAGTCTTAGAGGGAGCTTTACCGTGTCTCTAACTCTGACTTGGAAGTATGGACAGACAGTATTAGAGGGAGCTTTACTGCGTCTGGGGCTGATACTGAGTGCCTTAAATGAGAAAGCTGTTGTATTCCTTGGCGTGAACTCTCCTTAATAACCCAAACCCTGATGTGCTCTGAGAGCAGGTGCGTACAGGATGCACGTGTGGAGCGCAGTGACTTTAGAGCTAATGTCACCTGGTTGCGAAGTGTCGGTCTGGCCTCTCTTGGCTCGGACGCAGTACTCCCAGCGGGTGTTGGGATCCTCCACGAACCTCACGATGTCGTGGAACAGTTGGCAGAAGGTCATTTGACTGGCCTGCAGGACCGTGTAGTAGAGCAGGGCCGCTCTCCACAGGAAGGGGAACTTGCGGAACAGGACACTGTGCAGGCTGGCCAGCCCCTCCTCCGTGGGATTAGCTGGTTTGAGCCCATCCGTTTCCTGCCCACCGCGCCACACCAGGGCTGCCTCTGGTTGTTGGCACCTCGAATGTAATGTGTCCCTGGCGGAGAGGAAATACAGCAACGTTGGACCTGTGTTGGTGCCTCAGAACCAGGGGCTAAGTCTAATAATAATATTAATAATTATAATAATCCTTGCATTTGATATAGCGTCTAATCACATAGTTGTGACATATCAACAGCTTCTCAGGACATACTGTAAAGTGCAGTCACTGTATTTTGCTGGTGAAACGAGGCAGCCAATTGCACACAGCAGTGTCCCACTGTTGGCCAGAACACCGGGAGAGAGAAACTTCCTTCTCTTTTCGAACAGTGCCATGTGATCTTCAACGTCCACCTGAACAGGCAGAACGGGACTTTGGTTTTACATCTCAGCCGAAGGTCAACCCCTCCGACAACGCAACACTCCCCTCACCCAACGCTGTGCCAGCTTGGACTACGTGATTCCAAGCCCCGACCTTCTGACTCGGAAGGCGAGAGTGAAGGGCTAGCGCAATGGAGGAGAAATGGAACAAATAATAATCCTTGCATTTGATATAGTGCCTTATCACATCGTTGAGATGTCTCAAAGCGCTTCACAGAATATACTGTAAAGTGAATTGACTGTATATTGTGTGGGCGAAACAAAGGAAGAACCAGGTGGGGGGTGGGTGGGGAGATCTGACTCTAACCTATCTCGTGGCGCAGCATCCCCTCCAGCCAGTACTGACGGGCCCCCCCAAGGTTAATGGTGAGAGTCGGCCGGCTATTTTCCACCATCATCACTGCCTGGGACAACAGGTCATCACTGAGACGCACCACCACCTGCAAAGCAGACGAGAGAGAGAGAGAGAGAGAGAGAGAAGAGGAGTGAATTCGCTGTCTGTCGGCCTAACGCACGAGAGGTTCAATTGAAGGCCCTTCCTCCCATTTGATCTCCCACCCTACCGTCCGCCCATTACATCATCAAGCTGTTTCTTCAATGGATCCAGTGTCCTGGCCTCCGACCCACTTTCTTGTAACCCTGACCCAACTGTTGATCGTCTGCTTTGTAAAGAAATATATTTCCTGGTGTCACATCCCTGAACATGTGCTCTCTTGCCCTGCTGACACGCTATATCTGAAGTCAGTCCTTGAGGGTATGGGGAGAGATCAGACAATCGAGGTCAAGAAGCTGGCACAGGATCAATAGTCTCCTCGGGTGCTGGAGTATTGTTCCTCCCAGGGCTGCTAGTTCATCTCAAGATTCATGGAAAGTCTCTCAAGCTTGAACGTCCATTTGTTCATAAGACGGTGGATTAGCAGAGCTGACTAACAGAGATCAAATAATAATAATAATAATAATCCTTGCATTTGATATAGCGCTTTTCACGTCGGGAGGACGTCCCAAAGCGCTTCACAGAGCACACTGTAAAGTGAATTTGACTGTATATTTGTGGGCGAACGTGGCAGCCAATTGCGCACAGCAATGCCCCACAAACAGTCGTAGATTGAAAATGACCAATTTTTTTTTATTATTGTTTTTGGTTTTTTAGGCATGTGGAGTAAGGAAACTTGCCCAAGGTTTCACCCTCTGCCTGGAATTGAACTCAGGTCTCTCACTTGCAAAGCGACTGCTCTAACCACTGAGCTACAGGACTCCACATCATAGCCCATTGAGCAGTATTATAGCAAATTCCTGTCCTTTGCTGTGTCAGTTCTTCTGCTGAGAAGAGACCAAGGTACCCACCACACTGCAGACCATTTCCATGACGGAAGGAACATGAGAGATGGGATATATCAAGGATGGATTTTAAGGCTATGTATTACAGGAGCCAGAGTGACATGCTGTTCAACCTCTGAGTCTCACAATCTGAGTCGTACTTCCATGGCTGAGCAGTACATATGTGTCCTCTTACTTTTGCCTGAGGGCAATAAACAAGCCATTGACCAGCTCCTCAAGTTCTCTCCATGTGGAACAATTACAGGTTAAGGGATAGGCTCCTCTTCAGTGAGGGTGACATTGAATGTCAAACTCTCAAAACTCTGCCAATTCTTATATACAAATAGGTAACCACCAACCTATTAAGTCAGCTTGACCCTAAATCCATTAGACAGACCCATGTCCACCCTGCATGTCTGTTCTTGAGGCCAACACCATCAAAGCAACGACGACAACAACCTGCATTTATGTAGCACTCTTCATGCGGGGTAGCTTGCCAGAGTGCTTGACAGTGGCGGAGTCTGGCAACGAACCAGGGTGAGAGGGATGGGGGAGGTGACAGTAAGCACAATCAAAAAGGAAGGTCTTTAAGTGGCATTTGAAGGTGGGGAGGGATGGGGCAATAGTTCCAGAGTTTTGGGGCGTAATGGCTGATGGTGGAGCAGAAGGGCAAGGCACTAACAGGAGGCGGGAGCAAGCCGATTGGAGGCAGCGGGTGGTGGAGTTGGGGGTAAGAATGTCGAATAGGTAGGGAGGTGCAAGGGCATGAAAGGATTCAAAAACGAGTGAGAGGATCTTGAAATCGAAAGCAGCACTAACAGTTACTTCAACCACACAGAGACCCAAAAATTGGCACTATATTACTTCAACCAGTTAAGGAAGGGCAGTACGGTACCACAGAACCACCTGATGGTGCACTGATGCAGTTAACCTGTTCTTCCCCACATTCTGCCAAATGCTTCTACCAACGTTTCCAGCCCTTCAATTAACATTGGGTGAAGGGGCTTAGACAGGTTCAAGTTTGGCCATTATGATCAACCTGTATGTTTCAAATGATAAACTCTATGACTCCAACTCTGTCAATCACTTAGGACCCAACCACTGGGTGGCTCGTGCTGGTTCTGTGGAACGTATTTTGTGGTGTAGCAACAGAGTAAGGCTCATTTGCTATTTCGGCCAATTCTGTCCATCCTGGAGTGAACAGCGATATATAATCTCCCCTGTGGCCATGGTGCAGTCCAGCAGGTCCCAGGTCTCTGTGCTCAGTTAGCTGCTCAGACCAGTTGGACTACTGGTTAGGGAGGAGGAAATCCATCCAGAGTCCTCGCTCCGGGTCGCTGTCCAGCGCCTCCTGCTGGAATATGCAATTAAATTACGTAATGAATTGGAAATGCTGCTGGGAGCACTATACCCAGTGTAATGTAATGTCTTTTTGATTGTGCTTTATACAGAGGCTTACAGTTCAACAAGAAAACAACAAATTGCATTTATATAACGCCTTTCATGTGAGGAGGATGTCCCAACAATGTGAGAGGCGCAGAGATACAGAAGATTGATATACACAAAGCATTTTAATTCATAATCCCAGAAAAGCTACTACATTTCTCTAGATATGCCAGAGTGATTTTTCTCTCTCCCAATTCCTCTCCTCTTCTCAATCCGTCTGGCTGCTTTTTTCTTAACCTCAAGGATGATTATGTGGCGTTTTCCGTCACATTGTTCACGTGTGAGCCCTGACACAGTGGGTGTCAGCAGGACATACCCCAGTGGGTGGGGGGGGGGGGGGGACTGGTTTACAGTGAGCCTGGTCTGTCCGCAGCCGAGATCCAGATACCTGCACCTTCCAAGCAAATGCAGTAATGTGGGGCTGAGCGCAATCCCGAAGGAAATGAGAGAATTTTTAAAAAACAAAAACCATCTGCCTTTGGTTTGGATTATCGGAGAATGTAAATTCTTTGATGAATTATTAATGTTATGAAGGATGAGGAACACACATAATTATATAGGCAGCTCTGCCCATCCACAACGGGGGAGGGAGGGGGGGGCAACCTCAGCTTTCATCCTTAAAGGGGCACTGACTTCCATGAAAAAAAAGGGTTTGGCTAAACTTTTATCTTCTTGGTAAGAAACATATGATGGGATTAATGATCGATTCCCTAGAGGTGTGTAAAATTTTCAATGGATTGAAAAAGTAACCCTAGTCCAATATTTCAGGATGCAGCAAGACAGCAGAACCAGAGGACACAGGAATAGGGTTCTAAAGGTGCAATTTCAGGACAGACACCAGGAAGGTTATCTTTACCCAGAGGGTAATTAGCAGCTTGAATGGGATTACCATGAAAGCTGTTGAGGCCAGGACACAAGGACTCATTTAAAAAAACACATCTGGATGCTGTGATGGGAAGACAGTAAGGTGGGGATTCTGGAAGGATGAGATCAGATGAGGGCTGAAAGGCCTTCTTCATCAGAACCCGTTAAGCAGAAGCGATCTTTGTTAAATAATATTCCAAAAATAAAAGCCAGGGAGTCAGATGAGATGGTTTTCGGTTTTATTAGACCCTGAAGCAATGCATTCATAAACCAGCCCACTGTTCCTCCCAACAAACCTCAGGCTTGTGACAAACTCTCTCCCCCTCCCCCACTCCCGCTGTGAAGCTGCTCTCTTTCAATCTTTACTGTTTAATATTGAAGAAAGCCTCAGCTGTGTCAGCACAGGTCACTTCCTATGAATTAAGCTTCCTGCCTTCTTTTTGTGAAGGCGCTGACTCAAGCTATAGTGTGGTTCATCAGCCACCCTGAGGGCATAGCATGTCCAATGCTGTCCTCAACACTGTCCTCGCACATGCACTCTCTGGAAAGAGTGGGTTGAGTGGCTTTTCCTCACTCAGGGCTTTTTTTATGTTCTTACATCATACGCAAAGCTGTATAAAGAGGAGTCAGGCCCTGGGTTAGTGAACTGCTCTATTCCAGCATCTCCAGTCATACTCCAGCCTGAATCAACACCTCCAACTGTACTCTAGGCTAGCACATGTGTATTTCTCCCCATATACACATTACACCCCAAAACACATACACACTCACAGCCAGATATACACGTACATGCACAGATACGGATACACACATATACCTACACAGGTACATAGGAGCACAAACACTCCCAACTGCACTTTTTGGCCGGTGGGATGGGGGGGGGAATCAGCAGGGTGTCTGAGACATGCTTAAAAGTATCCAAACTAAACTGAGAATTCCATGTTTCCCACCTACACATGGAAATCCCAGAGATGGATCGTTGGAATGGGATGCACACTCTCTGCCCTTCCCCACTCAGGCTCACCTCTCCTGCACATCCTTCCTTCTGCATGTACTTCCTGATACTGGCCCAGATTTTGCTTTTGGCTAGCACACTCCCTCCTGTGGCAACCTCAAAGTTCTCGTAGCTGCCGTATTGCTTCAGGGCGCACTGCAAGATCCGCACGGCCTGAGGACAAGGCAGAGGCAAGGGCGTGAATGTAAGGCACTTTCCACAGCACCATCTACACACACAATAACAACCACAACAAATTGCATTCATATTGCGCCTTTCACATCCGGAGGACGCCCCAAGGCGCTGGACAATGAGGGGTTTGCACCTGAGCTGGGGGTTGGGATCAGGGTTGAAGGACAAGGAGGTGGTGGAGGAGGGAAGATGACTAAATGGCACAGTCAAAAAGGAAGGTCTTCAGATGGGCTCTGGACGGAGCTCCAGAGGGTGCAGGCAGAAAGTCTGAAGGCTCAACTGCTGATAGTGGAGCAGGCAGAGCGGGGGACATGGAGCAGGCCAGTGCCTGCAGAGCATAGGGACTGGACAGGTTGGTGAAGTTTTAATAGGTCGCAGAGGTGGGGAGGAGCAAAACCGTGGAAACAAAACACACATAGCAAATCCCTAAATCCTCGCCAGTTATTTCAGGCATGGAGACTGCAAAGAAGTCCACCAAAGAAGAATACTTTTTTCCTATTTACCCACTGTAAGGGTGTCATTTGGCAGAGACATTTCACCTTGGTCTAGATTTACTTTGATGTAACATTTCAGAGAGTCCATTATTTGGCAAGTGGGTGAATTCTGAAGTCGTTTTTCTGTAGTTTTTGAAAGAACTTAACAGAAATTCAGCGTGAAAATGAATTTGCCAAATTCTGGACGCACTGCAACCCGACATCAACAAGAGTAAAGCTAAACCCGGGTGGAATTTCTCTCTAACTGGGGCAAGAGCTGGAAGTGGGATTCATGAACAAGAGAGTGATGTTAGTATCAGTGTCGATATTGTCACAAAATCTGTGGCTAATGAGAATGTGCGTTTCTATGGACTTTGGGTGAGGATTGGGTTTAGCTGTAATGGCCACAGTCTGAACTCATGCAGGAAGGATACCAGTAGGGTAAGGTATTGGCTGGCACCTAGCATCTGGAATCATCTCCCAAACAAAACAAGTCTAAGATCAAGCAGAAATGTAGAAAATTGCTGAATCCAGTCTTATTATTGGTTTCTCTTTAGGGACTGTGGAAAACTGGCTTCCAAATTAATCCTGGATTTAGAATTTTTCACAATTCTGCACAATGTTAATTTTTTGTAAGTGTCTGGTTAATCACGAGCAGATAAACAAGAGAGCATGTGGGGGAATCCCAGTACAAAGCCAAAGGAGATTATAAACGTAATCTCAAACAATCATACAGTCTTGAATAAACTGAATACAAAATTATTCATAAGCAATCTTGCAATAAAAAGAGCTTCTGAACATTTGCAGTGAACCACTAAACTGCTGTAAATTAGCTTGAAGCAGGTAAACCCATTCTCCTATTAGTCCTTTCAGATCCTCGCAGGACAATGGTCGCTGTTGGTAACAGATTATAATTGAATTAGTGTGAAATTATATCTGGGCTCCGAGGTTCAGCTGCTGTGGCGTAACACAGGGAGCCTGGGATCTATGTCATTAGCTGTCGAACACACGCTTATTGTACTCTGTTACCGGGATTAGGTACTGTTTAGGGGGAAGTGAGGAAAGCAGGAGAGAATGGTCTGATTCGGTGCAGAACAGCAATCCTGAATCAAAGGGCAATAATTTACAAATGTTTCGATCCTCGCTCCCACAGTCACTCTTTCTCTTACTCATGACTGTTTGTGGGACATTGCTGTGCATATTTGTCTGCTGCCTTTTGCCCATAAAATGCACAGTCAATTACTTTACAGTATATTCTGTGAAGCGCTTTGAGACCCCTCAACAACTAGTTATTAGGTGCTGTATCAAATACAAAGATTATTATCCTAATTATATTTATATATACTCCTTCACCTCTTTTACTCCCTCACCCTTACGCCATCAATAATAATAATCCTTGCATTTAATATAGCGCATTTCACGTCTTCTAGACGTCTCAAAGCGCTTCACAGAATATACTGTAAAGTGAATTGACTGTATATTTGTGGGAGAAACGCGGCAGCCAATTGCACACAGCAGTGTCCCACACACAGTCGTAGATTGAAGTGACCGATTTTATTATTGTTTTTTTTTCTTGAGGGATTATTATCAAGTGTGTGGAGTAAGGAAACTTGCTCAAGGTTTCGCCCTGTTGGGAATTGAACCCAGGTATCTCGCTCGTCCACCCTCACTCTCCACGCTCGATTTAAGGACTTCCTCAGTGCGTAAAGTCAGACCAGACCATTTACCCACTTGAAGCCAATGTTGGAACTTGGCCGTGTGAGGCCGTGGGCAGCAGAGAGAGCAGTCGTCTGTGCAGAGCAGGTCGATGGAAGGCCGATAAAATCTCACCTGGTTGATAAAGCGGTCGGAGGCCACACTGTACCTCACCACCATGCTGCTGGCGTTGGATTCCACGTACTCAAACTGAGGGTCGTAGGTGAAGTTGGATTTGAAGAATCGTTCTTTTTCCTCCTCCACGTTGGCTGGTCTGAGGGCCACCAGCAGGCAGGGGCTCTTGAAGGCGGGGGGTGTCCTCGTGCCGCAGTTCCTGGGGATGTGAGGGAGGGAGGTGGCATTGCGGATCCCGCTCCGGAAGCAGGCTGATCCCGTGCTGTTCACGCTGCAGGAGCTTTCAGTCCTCCTCATCCAGCCGCTGTGCCCGTTACTGAGCGGCCGGCTGACCTTGGCCCTGCAGCCCGTGCCCCCCGCGTCCCGCCCCACCGGGGTGGTCTGCCGCGAGCTCCCGGGGGGCTGTTGCCCGGCCGCGCTCGCCTTGGGCAGGAGCCCGTTTTTCTCCGTCTCCTTCTGAAGGGTTTTGGACTTGTCCGGCTTCCTGCTTTTTGGAGCGGCTGGCAGGGTTGGGGGGCCGCGATCGAGCACCATCTCGGACACCGGGGGGCAGTGCTCTGAGCTGCCGAGCTCTCCGCTGCTCGTCTGCACAATAGAAAAGGAAGCACGTGAAGCTCTCTGTGGGATTCAGATCTCTCTCTCTCTCCTCTCTCTCTCTCTCTCTGTGTCAAACTCCATCTGCTGATGTGACACATTAGTTCCTGTCTGAGCAACAAACGCCTCCTCCTCCTCTTCCTCTTCTCAGCTCTTAAACCAGGGACCAGACACAGAAGAAATCTCCTCACCCACTCCCAGCGCTGCCACACACTCTTAACTCCACTCGTTGGAAAGAGATGCCATCAGTGCCAGCAGCCTGGGTCTGTCCCATTAAAGCTGACAATTTATTCGGTGTTAACAGCATTTTCCTCTGAACTTCCCACCCCCTGTCCGTTCGGTAGGCACTGACCGCGCTCCCACCCCTGCCCGCCCCACCATTGGCGGTGGGGCCTCAGCTTCTCTACCCCCACCCTCTGGACCCCATCCCTGAATCCCTCCACCTCGCCCCCCTCCCTTGCCTCCTTCAAGGTCTGTATTAAGACTTTCCTCTTTGACCGTGACTTCGGTCACACTCTCACGCCACTCACCCACCCACCCACCCTCCCCTCCCCACGCTCCAACCCTCTTCATTCCGACAGGTAGGCAGGGGACTACAGTGTGTGGAGAGCAGTGGGGTTAGAGATCAGCACAATAGCGGGGAGCAGAGAGGTTAGACAGTGCGGGTTAGGGGTGTAGACTTCTTCATGCAGTGTAAAGCGATTCTGTCCCCAGGTTAAATTACATTTCGGATCAATGTCTGCATTTTAACTCATAATGTAACAAGTCTCACAAAAAAATAAATTTCATTAAATGGACTAACATAGGCGGAGTCCTACAGTGTCGTGGTTAGAGCACTCGCTTTGCGAGCGAGAGGAAACCTTAGGCAAAGTTACCAAGCAGTAAGCAGGAACCCGGGTTCTTAGTTGATTTGTGGATCACTATTCAGGGGATAATAATCCCTCCAAAAAAAATGTAGTCACTCAATCCACGACTGTTTGTGGGACGCCGCTGTGCGCAATTGGCTGCCGCGTTTCACCCACAAAATACGCAGTCAATTCACTTTACAATATAATCTGTGAAGCGCTCTCAAACGTCTCAACAACGTGATAAGGCGCGATATCAAATGCAAAGATTACTGTTACTAATATAAAATAAAAGCAGAATAAACTCAGCGTAGAGTCTAAGTGAATGGGAAAACGACTGCAGAAGCTTGGTACCAGCTACGTGCTGACAGCTGTTTAACAAAAGGCTTGACCGACAGTTCTTGTCTGCACTATAGGGAACGTAGCAGCGATCCCCAGATCTCCCCCTTGTTACGGACCTGAACAGCCAACACGGGCGGAGTGAAACAGAACGTCTTTTATTTTTCTTTCATCTTAATTTTTATTTTCCGCTCTGCGCCTCAGTCCACCTCAATTCCACAGCTGTTTGTTTGTTTGTTTGTGGGACACTGCTGTCCCCAACCCAACCGGCTGCCACGTTTCGCTCACAAAATGTAACAGTCACTGCACTTGAGACGTCTCGACGACGTGAAAAGCCGCTGTATGAAATGCAAGGATTATGATGATGATGATGATGATGATGATGATGATGATGAGCAGAGATACATTGACAGTATGTAGATTCCACGATTCTATTTATTTCAGTTTGTTCATATGGGCACCACATCAGCTCACAGTACATCTCTCTCTAAATCACACAGATCTCTCCCTCTCCCTCTCTCCCTCTCTCTCTCTCTCTATCTCCAGACAAAGTGCTTTGCAGCTGAGCTGAGACTCAGTGCCATAATCCTTCCCGGACCAGAGAAATGCAAGAAAGCCACTCACTCCCTCCCTCCCTCCGTCACTCCCTCCCTCTCTTCGTCACTCACTCCCTCAGTCACTCCCTCCCTCCCTCCCTCAGTCCCTCTCTCCCTCCCTCAGTCACTCCCTCCCTCCCTCTCTCCCTCCCTCCGTCACTCCCTCCCTCCGTCAGCCCCTCCCTCCCTCAGTCACTCCCTCCCTCCCTCCCTCCGTCACTCCCTCCCTCCGTCACCCCCTCCCTCAGTCACTCCCTCCCTCCGTCACTCCCTCCTTCCCTCCGTCACTCTCTCCCTCCCTCCGTCACTCCCTCCCTCGTCACTCCCTCCCTCAGTCACCCCCTCACTCAGTCACTCCCTCCCTCCCTCCCTCAGTCACTCCCTACCTCCCTCCCTCAGTCACTCCCTACCTCACTCCCTCAGTCACTCCCTCCCTCCCTCAGTCACTCCCTACCTCCCTCCCTCAGTCACTCCCTCCCTCAGTCACTCCCTCCCTCCCTCCCTCCCTCTCTCCGTCACTCCCTCCCTCTCTCCCTCCCTCCATCACCCCCTCCCTCAGTCACTCCCTCCCTCCCCCCTTCCCTCAGTTACTCCCTCCCTCCCTCCCTCCCTCCGTCCCTCCCTGCCTCCCTCCGTCATTCCCTCCCTCCCTCAGTCACTCCCTCCCTCCGTCATTCCCTCCCTCCCTCAGTCACTCCCTCCCTCCCTCCCTCAGTCCCTCTCTCCCTCCCTCCCTCCCTCCCTCAGTCCCTCTCTCCCTCCCTCCCTCCCTCCCTCAGTCACTCCCTCCCTCCCTCCTTCCCTCCCTCCCTCACTCCCTCATTTCCTCCCTCCCTCCCTCTCTCCCTCCCTCCCTCCCTCCCTCAGTCCCTCTCTCCCTCCCTCCCTCCCTCAGTCTCTCACTCACACGACAGTCCTCCCGGTGGCTGATGTGCGGCGGCAGCACAGACGGGTGGAGGCGGCGGTGGTGCAAAACACGTCTTATTCCCTTTGGCTTTGCTTCCCGATCCTCTCCCACCGGCGGCCGAGAACCTCCCGGGGCGGGGGGGGGGGTCCGGGGCTGGGGGGGGGGGGGTGGCCCGGGGTGGGGGTGGGGGGGGGTCCGGGGCTGGAGGTGGGGTGTGGGGGGTGGCCCGGGGTGGGGTGTGGGGGGGTGGCCCGGGGTGGGGTGGGGCCCCGGGGTGGGGGTGGGGGGGGTGGCCCGGGGGGTGGCCCGGGGTGGGGGTGGGGGGGGTGTACCGGGGGGGGGGTGTACCGCTACCCTCGGCTCCTGGTCAGACAGCGCTGGAGCCTCAACATCCCACTGTCACAGCGCAGTGAGAGGACACTGTGTGGAGAGGAGCTGAGAGGCAGGAGGGGCCTGGACTGGTACCCCCCCTCACTCACTCACTCTCTCACTCACTCTCTCTCTCTCTCTCCCTCACTCTCTCTCTCCCCTCTCCCTCCTCTCTCTCTCTCCCTCACTCACTCTCTCTCCCTCACTCTCTCTCTCTCCCTCACTCCCTCCCTCCCTCTCTCTCCCTCACTCCCTCACTCTCTCTCTCTCACTCTCTCTCACTCCCTCCTCTCTTTCTCTCCCTCTCCCTCTCTCACTCCCTCCTCTCTTTCTCTCCCTCTCCCTCTCTCACTCCCTCCTCTCTCTCCCTCCCTCCCTCTCTCACTCCTCTCTTTCTCTCCCTCCCTCCTCTCTTTCTCTCTCTCCCTCCTCTCTCTCCCTCCCTCTCTCACTCCCTCCTCTCTCTCCCTCCCTCCCTCTCTCACTCCTCTCTTTCTCTCCCTCCCTCCTCTCTTTCTCTCTCTCCCTCCTCTCTCTCCCTCCCTCTCTCACTCCCTCCTCTCTTTCCCTCCCTCCCTCCCTCCTCTCTTTCTCTCCCTCCCTCCCTCTCTCACTCCCTCCTCTCTTTCTCTCCCTCCCTCCCTCTCTCACTCCCTCCCTCTCTCCCTCCTTCCCTCCCTCTCTCACTCCCTCCCTCTCTCTTCTCCCTCTCCCTCACTCCCCTTTTTGTGGAGGGAATGTTTGCTGATGGATGAATGAAACTGGTACCAACCCAACTCCTGTAGCAACTCTCTCTCTCCCTCTCTCACACACTGGGTTTCTCTGCTCACTCCACCAAAGCCCTGTCTGGTTGTTGTCATGTACTGTATTTCTCTGTTCATATATATATATAATATAATATATATATAGCACTTGTTCGAGTGAAAATAACAATGGGAGCAATTGCCATGTGAAGTTTCCATACTGTCACACACCCATTTCCCCCCTATCGAATGGAAAAATGATTATGATGAATTATTATTAGACTGTTGTTGATTCTTTTTTTATTTCCACTGTTTTGTGTGTGTGTGTTTTTTTCCCCCTTTCGCCCTCAATGGGAATTGGAGAGTCAGTCACCTGCAGTGATTCATGATGGAATCCACCATTTTCGTTTGCTCTCTGGATTAATCCTTTGTTCTACCTCATTCGCTGAGTTGGGGAGACCCTCCGGTGCTATATTACTTTACAGCACTAATTATTTTCTAATCCACGGCTGTTTGTGGGGACGCCGCTGTGCGCAATTGGCTGCCGCGTTTCACCCACAAAATACACAGTCAATCCACTTTGCAGTATATCCAGTGAAGCGCTTTGAGACATCCCAACACCATGATAAGGCGCTGTAACAAATACAAGGTTTATTATTATTGATAAAACAGTACAGCACAGTGCAATAATAATAATAATAATAATAATCCTTGCATTCGATATAGCGCTTTTCATGTCTTCCAGACATCCCAAAGCGCTTCACAGAATATACTGTAAAGTGAATTGACTGTATATTTGTGGGCGAACGCGGCAGCCAATTGCACACAGCAGTGTCCCACAGTCATGGATTGAAAATGAACAATTTTTTTTTGAGAGATTATTATTAGGCGTACAATAATTACAGTATAAATACAGTACAATGATTTCCCAGTTAAAATCATTTTGCTAAGTGTTTCTGGAGCATCGGGGTTGAGGAGAGGGTGAGAATTTTCTGTAGGATTACAGAGCACTCATTGATATTTCAGTCAGGTGCTCATCCAGGGATGTTAGTGTTGGCAAAGACAATGTTTTCTCATTCCACGTATCAAGCGTCAGCTTCACATGTGATCAGCCCGATCACAGAATAATAAATCAAGAGATAATACTTTTTATTTGCTATCCCCGCTTATGTCATTGTAACGTTAAAGATCCCGTGCCACCCATCTCTCCCGGCGTCCTGGCCAACAATCCCCTAGAGATAACACTGTTGATTCACTTAATGTCTCTTTATAGGACTTTGCTGTGTGTAAACTGGTTGCTACGTTCACCTACAAAATACACAACCACTCCACTCTACTGCGAAGGACTTTGAGATGTTTCGATGACATGACAGTTCAATTTCAAGATCCTCACTCTTGTATGTTATCCCTTCCCGCCCTGGCACCCCGCTATCTCTCCAAGCTGCTCACTCCCTACACCGCTACCCACTGCCTCAGCTCAGCTGCCTCCGCTCGACTGGCTCCAGCCTCCTCCTTGTCTCCTGGACCCTCCACCCCACCATCGGTGGCCGTGCTACGCCTGTGGAAGCTGTGGAACTCTCTCTTTCAATTCCTTTGCCTTGCCCCCTCTCTCCCTATTATCAGGTCGCGCTTGAAGACATTTCTCTTTGACCGTGCCTACGGTCATCTTCCCCCTCCCCCTGATTCGGCACCGGGCTCCACCACTGTTAAGCGCTCCGAGACACCGTCCGGCGTGAAGGGCGCTATATAAATGCAGGTTGTTGTTGTTATATCAGATGCAAGGATCAGTATATACGTAAGCTTCATACAATTAGTTACTTTGAAGATTAGTGACTGTCGTTATGGAGGCTAAAGATATCTAGCAGTTGATTTGCCGAATAGTTAATCTGCATAGGCAGATCCCTATGAACAGGAATGATGCAAGAACATATTTTGTTGTACGAGATCTTTAATATTCACCTAAATCATCAGGAAAAACAGAAATGATCCTCGGTTTAACTTCTCATCTGAAGGACAGCGCCTTCAGTAGTGTAGTGCTCCCCCCTCACTATCCTGGAGTGCCAGCCGAGAATGTGTGCTCATGTTTTGACATGGGATTTGGACCCAGAGCCTTTTGACCTGACAGGGAGACACTATCAAGTGTGAGCCAAGCTAACACCTTATACAACTAATACTTGAAACCAGCACAGAAAATGTTCCAAAAATACAAACCTTAAGAATCTACGATGAGGAACATGAAGCTGTAATGACTCAACAAGCCTATAAATACTTGAATGTTTTCAAATCAGCAGGTCAGGAAAGAACTGAGTGGGGACTGTGTCTGTGTTATCAGTGATTCACAGGAAAGCCACACTTAAGTTGTGCTGAAATCCATTTACATGTTACAGTAAATAATATTTCAAAATATCAAGGCACAGGAAACGATACCCAGCTTCCAGCAGATTGAAACATGTGTTGTGTTTTTCTTTAAATTTGAAGCCAGTAGCAGCAGGAACTTCAATACAGCAGATACAATCTTCAGACATTGAGAGCAGAGTTGAGAGCAGTTTTGTACAATATAAAGTACAAAGAAATGTGACTTTTTGTAATGCACCAAACACATATACAGACCTGACTGAAATGAAAAAGGTGCAGTAATGAAATAATACATTTTGCCTTCATCTGGTTTATAAGACTTTTGTAGGGAAACATCACTTTAAGCTTATTGAATGCACTCGGCAGCCTTTAAAGAGGAATAATTCCATCGGCATCTAAAGTAGCTGCTCTCGAGTCTGCTTGGTTTGCACTGACTTCCTACAGGGACCCAGACCCAGACTGTCCAGTTTGGACAATAGAAAACCAGGAGGAGCAGCGTAGGAGGTGTAGTGCAGTGGTGGCCAACATTTATGGCAACAATCTGGAAATATTCAATCAAGAAAAACTGGAAACACATTGTTTTGAAACAGACTCACCTCACCTAGTGGGAATGTTCTGTGGGACACTTCTTGGTGGCCCCTGTGGGCCACATCCGACCCGCAGGCCATTGGTTGACCACCAGCTGTGTAGTGTGAAAAATAATCAGACATAATAAATGTTAGAAAAAANGAAAAACAGGGAACATTGCACATTATCTTTCTCGTTCCCCCAGCACCTCACTGGAACGTTAGCCTAAACCATGGGGTTTGAACACACAACCTGAATACGCAACCTTTTGACCCAGAGGAGAGAGAGCTACCAACCCAGCCAGGTTGACACGCATTGGCCAAAGGGAAGAGTCGAATAATAAATAATAATAACATAATAATAATCCTGGCATTTGATACAGCGCCTTATCACGTCTTCAAGACGTCTCAAGGCGCTTCACAGAATCTACTGTAAAGTGAATTGACTGTAAATTCTGTGTGCGAAACGCAGCAGCCAATTGCACACAGCAGTGTCCCAAAATGTTTACATTTTTTTAAGGGATTGTTACCCCTGGAAAAGTGATTCGCCAATTGAATATTGGTTTCCTATTTACTAAACAGAGGCGTGTGGAGAAAGGAAACTTGCCCAACGTGCTCTAACCACTAAACTACAGGATCCTAAAATAATTATAACAATTTGGAGCAGTTCTAAGTAGTTCAATAAGATTGAAGGCATGGGATTGGGAATTTATTAGCTGATACTTTTTCCACTGTTGTTCTGGTGGCAGGAAGGCAACCCGTGACAAGCTGGACAGCTGTTGGGAGCAGGTGCATCCCAGACCACATAAGGAATGTGACCCAAGCATTGCTCACACCCCGGCTGCACACTGCCATCACATTTATGGTTTGCAGGGACAATCCCACAAGCAGCTGTGAGGAACTTTAAAAGGAGGAACGGAACTCAGGGCATTACGCTCCCAAATCTCTAATCAGACATTGGTTTTCCATCAGGTTTTATTTAAACTCGAGAACTTCTTTGAGCAGGTGAGAATGCAAAAACAACACAAATGACTGCATTCATAGAAAAATTCCATGAAACGCTTTGTGGCATCCTCCAGACCTGAAAGACGATATGTCAAATGTAAGGATTATTATTATTATGATGTTATTACATTTTAAATCACTAAGCAATTTCTAAGTGATTTTCAGTGATGGGTCAGTCAGACCAATAACATTGCTACGATACATATGAATGGATGTTACGTTTCCTAATATATTGGAGCTTCCTAAAATAGCTACTTTTTTCTATTTTGTTCATTAGGTATTTTGTCAAGCCATTTCTGACTGGTCTTATTAACAGTCCCAGCTCCACTGATGATTATAGGAGCTATGTTGAAATTAAAAGTAAATTTGTGTCTACGGCTCTCTGGGTTAGTGTGAACATATCCTCAGGGCTGTGAGAATGTGTGTGTGTATGTCTACACTCTCACAACTCTTTGTGAGAATAGTCATGCACTATTGCTATGGTACGGTTACACTGTTTGGATTCTCTTAAGCATAGAGATGGGTTTCCGTGTATATCAGACACCGGCCGATCAAAACAGAGCCAAGCTGACACACTGGGAGAAAAGTTAATAAAAAGACTATTAGGCATATTTGTCCTGGGGTGATGATGACCTGACAGATTTTGGTCTGATTGTCTTAGTAACGCTCAGCCTTTAGCACTGGAGCTGATCTTGTGTGTGGGAGAGGGGTGACAGCTGTTTGATTTCGTATCACGATTGGATTGGAACTGTCTCAGGGAAGAATCATATTTCACGGCTGCCGCCTCAGCAGCTGAACAATGCAAACTCACCCCAGTGCTCAGTCCAATAAGTGTTCCATCTAATTTCCCCAGTGACCCTGAGCACAACAACAACAACAACAACAACTTGCATTGATATAGTGCCCGTCCCAGAGCGCTAGACAGTGGCGGAGTCTGATCCCGAAATCATGGGTGGAGAGTAATAATAATAATCCTTGCATATGATATTGCACCTTATCACGTCTCAAAACGCTTCACAGAATATACTGTAAAGTGAATGGACTGTGTATTTTGTGGGTGAAACTTGGCAGCCAATTGCATGCAGTAGTGTCCCGCAAACAGTCGTGCATTGAGTGTCCATATTATTATTTTTTAAAAACTCCAATCAGATGTGCAAGCCATCTTCAGAATATACAGTAACTTATTCCTCAGTCCTAATTCAGTAAAGACATCAATCTCTGTGTACATCTCGCTGCACAGAGTAACATGCTGGAACTATCCCAGGAATTAAAGAACTTTGCTCACAAAATACACCCAGTATATCCTGTAAAGCACTTTGCGACATCTCAATTATATAAGGCGCTGTACAAAATGCAAGGATTAGAACTGTCTCCTTGAAAGAAAGATTTTTCACATGTTGTGACATTGCTGATTGAGTATGGTACTGTCTTTAGTGGGCAAACTCCCACTTCCCCCACCCCACCATCTCACACTTGCCCTGAACATCATGCAAAGTGTTAGTAATCCCCACCACCAGAATAAAAATAACAATAATTTGATCACTCAATCCACGACTGTTTGTGGGACACTACTGTACACGATTGGCTGCCACGTTTCACCCATAAGATACACAGCGAGAGAAAACGGGTTTGAATCCCGGGCGGGTAGAGTTTCCTTACTCCACACACCAGGAATCTGGTTGTTAGTCGATTGGTGGATTGCTTTCCAGGTGTAATAATTCCTCCAAAAAAATAAATTTGGTCACTCAATCCACGACTGTTTGTGGGACACTGCTGTGTTCAATTGGCTGTTGAATTTCACTCACAAAATATACAGTCAATTCACTTTTTTTTGCTCTACCTTGCTAACAAGCAGTTGGAAGCTGCTCGTGCCCACACTCTGGACTCCTGCTCACACAGCTCCACACATCACATTATAAGTGCTAAAATTCCTAAACCAACAGGAAAAAGCTGAGTAAAGGTGTAATCTAATCCTGTCTTCCAATGGCATTCATGAAGCAATCAGGCTTCTGTTTCACGGTTTATGGTATAATTTGACCCGAAATCAATTCCAACTGTGTGGAGCCCTCCCCAAGCGATCCATCACGATCACATCATGTCCAGTATTATTCACGACCAGGTTGCAAAAGCCAACTCAGTGACATCAGCACAATAGCGTTATTACACTCCAGCCAGGAGTTTGCAAAGCAAAAATGCCCAGATGCCTTTACATTTATACTTGGATAGCACAGCAAGCTGCTGGTTAATGTGCGGCAGACTACGTAGAGAATTGCTTGTAGCTTGAGATTGGTGAGACTGCTTCTTGTGTCCTCTAGTGGTTTGTGTAGAGACTGAGAGGTATCCGTGAAGAGAAGGTGTAGTGTTTCCATACGCTGCTGGCCAAATTCGATTGACCTTCAGCACAAAGGTTATTACAATGGGTTTCACAAGCCAATTGGTATCTCAAGTTCCCATTGGAATCTGTATTGCTGGCACTAACAAGGATCCACTTGGACATACCAGGTCTGAAAGATTAGTTATGTGGAGAGACATGGATTGGGCAGAAGGAGATTAAGGGAGCAGTCTAGTAAAGGTTTCCAACATAATGAATGGTTTGATAAATTAGGTGTGTCACCTCTGATCTGAAGGTTGTGGGTTCAAATTATAATGTTTACTGTTATTAGGATATATAGTTGTAGAAAAACATTAAAGGGTGGAGATAGAGTGGGGGAATGGAATTAGAGTATATGTATGTCCAGTAGGGAGTGAGCAAATACATAGAAAAGAAAGAGGCCAATCAGCCCATCTGTTTGATCAGATCATAGCAGATTTTTAAATTCTGTTTCTCCACCTTTTCTCCATGTCCCTCAATATCCTTATTTCCAATGTATTTATCTTCCCTTTAAAGCCTGGCTCGGTTGTTAGCTGTATCACCTCTGAGTCAGAAGCCTCACTTTGGGACTTTGAACTCACAAACTGTGGGTTGACATTGCAGTGTCCAGATTATTAGGAGTGGATTACATTGTTGAAGATGTCGTCTTTCAGGTGGGACGTTAAACCGAGGCTCCGTTTGCCAGTTCAGGTGGACGTTAAAGATCCTATGTCATTGTTTGTAAACAGAAGGGAGTTTCTCTCTCCGGGTTTCCTGGCCAACAATCCCCCAGATAAAATCGATCATTCACTTCATGGTTTTTTGTGGGACACTGCAGTGTGCAACTTGGCTGCTGTGTTTGCCTCCAAATTCACTACACTTTACAGTACATACTGCAAAGCACTTTGAGACATCCTCCTGAAGTGAAAGGCACTGTATCAAATGCAAAGATTATTATTAGCATAGCTAATTTAGTGATTGGTGTGTGAGCCTCCATGCCTAAGATGGAAAACGGACATTTTTCTACAAGTTGATATACTTGTGCCACACATTTGGTGGCGAATGGCCTGTGTAAGTGGGGGTTGAGTCAATGCATATCTCTGCTCCTGATAGGAGATGCTTTCAGGCCTGCTTCACCCTGTAAACATCTCCTGAGGAGACACAAACCTGAGGACATTCTTACAGGGCTAATCTTTTTAATACCATTGAGGAATAAAGACATGATATTGGTGTTCTGAGCACACCATGGAGCAACTCTACTGCTGGAGACCATGTTAGTCTGAGCATTACCGTGCTCCTGTGTCACGAGGCTGGATGAGGAACTATGGGGATGTCTCATGTTGTTGCCTCTCCCAATCTCATGTCATTGATAGATTTATCGCTCTCTCTTCATTGCTATTCTGGTTACAAACAACTGTTGACAGAGGTTAACTCTTTCAGCGAAGTGAGAGACCTATTTTTGTCTCTCCAGGTAGTATTTGGTGGCACAGTGAAATCTCAGAACAATGAGGTCCTTAGACTGTAATAAACACTTTTGTGACCTCATATAGTCATAATATCCAACCCTATCCACTTACCCTTATCCCTGATTCCTCAATGTGATGAGTGGATAGGGTTGGATATTGTAACTCAATTGAGACTTATTGCACTGAACTTCAGATGTGGAATAACAAAAACTAACTAACTAACTAACTAACTAACTAACTGACTGACTGACTAACTAACTAACTAACTAACTAACTAACTAACTAACTAACTAACTAACTAACTAACTAACTAACTAACTAACTAACTAACTAACTAACTAACTGTTAGTTGTTTTGCAGGTTTCCCGTGCTTATAAACACCTCGAAGGGCTGATATTGTATTTATTTCTCTGTATTAGACTATATTAGACTTACATTCATTCCTGAACGTAGTTTTTGATATGTGGCAAAAGTTGCACGTCCAGAATTGAGCTCCGAGACTCATGTTTTTCATGGTTTTAGGCTTAAGACCATTGTCTCAAATTCAGTTTTGCCCTGGACTGTATGCATAATCATTACCTGTGTGAATGGAGTCTTGCTAGTGGCCTTGTGTGAATTATCTGAATGAGTGCACAATCCCTGAGGTGATGCCACTTTGCATCATGTAAGATTGTTCGTTGTGTTCTCTCTCAGCTGCCTGATGCAAAATCAAAATCAGTTTCTGAATAAACCCTGTGATGGTACGATGGAGATGATTGTAATGTGGTTTGATATGTGTCAGTTGAGCATGCAACTGTATCTCTTCCCATTACGGTGATCTTCATGATTACTCAAAGCATTGACTGATTTGCATGAATTCTGTTTGACATTTTTGTTGGCTTCATTACTCCCCGTGTTACAGAATGAGGGGCCTATCTAGCAGCAAATCAATCCTGATTGCTGTCCACTTATTCCTGGTAGAATGTTTGTGTGTGGGAATGTCAGGCAAGGATAATATCGGGTTTGACAGTGATGCTCTCCCCATGCTCTCATAGATTGCTGACACTCAGCACTCGCACTCACACATGAAAAATGGCCCTTGGACATGGTTTGAGAAGGGTGGACATGGCCAGTGGTACAATATTAATAATAATAATCCTTGCATTTGATATAGTGCTTTTCACGTCTTCTAGGCATCTCAGAGCGCTTCGCAGAATATACTGTAAAGTGAATTGACTGTATATTCGTGGGCGAAACTTGGCAGCCAATTGTGCACAGCAGCGTCCCACGAGCAGCCGTGGATTGAGTGACCAAACGTTATTGCTTTTTTTTTTCTTGAGGGATTATCATCAGACCTGTGGAGTAAGGAAACTTGCCCAAGGTTTCACCCTGCGGGAATCGAACCCAGGTCTCTCGCTCGCAAGGGGAGCGCGCTAACCACTGAGCTGTGCAGCCCACACGAGCCGGTGGCTTGTGGAGACCATCAGAGTTGAAATGTGGAGTCCTGTAGCTCAGTGGTTAGAGCACTCGCTTTGCAAGTGAGAGACCTGAGTTCAATTCCAGGCAGAGGGCGAAACCTTGGGCAAGTTTCCTTACTCCACACAGAGCCTAATAATAATCCCTCCAAAAAACTAAAAACAATAATTAAATTGGTCATTTTCAATCTACGACTGTTTGTGGGACATTGCTGTGCGCAATTGGCTGCCGCGTTCGCCCACAAATATACAGTCAATTCACTTTACAGTGTGTTCTGTGAAGCGCTTTGGGACGTCCTCCCGACGTGAAGAGCGCTATATCAAATGCAAGGATTATTATTATGTGGCAAATTGCCCAAGGGACCCCCATCCCAAGCATCTCGGGTCATAAGAGTAGTGTTGGCCGGACACGACCCCAGTCTATCCACTCGCCCACTAGACTGGGCAAGAGCAACCGGGACAGTGGATTGGTGGGAGGGAGAGAGAGAACATACTTTTAAACAAAGGGGAAAAAACATTTTATCTCTGGTTCCCTTTTGACCCTGTGATCTCCCCCACACCCAATGACCAGTGTCAGCCTCAGAACAAAAGGACTGGCATGAGACGCGTTGACCGGTCCTCCACACGTGGAGCAGCGGCGAGGAGACAGACAGACAGACAGAGAGAGCGCGAGAGAGAGACCCATCTTGGCCCAGTCGTTCGCTCCTCGGCTGACATGCGCAGTGAAGCGCGCCGGAATTTAAACAGGAGAAGCGGCGGTTGGTGCGCGAGAGTCGCCTGAGGAGACGGCGGCGTGAGGACGGGAGAGGCTGTGCTCGGCAGCGCTGCACAGCTCAGCACCAGGGGAGCCCGAAACAGGCAAGTACCGCAGGCCCCGCGGCTCTCGGGTTTCCTCAGCTCCTGGCGTGGGTCTGACGCCCACCTCACCCGCCCGGTTTCCCCAGCTCAGCCTCGCGGGGGGCCGGGGGCGCTATCTCTGTTAGGCCCCGGTTCTCCGCAGAGGCCTCGGCTGCCCCTTCAGTTCAGGTCGGTTTCCTCGCTTCACTCGGCCGCCCGTGGCTGAGCTCCAGCCGCCCCGAGGAGCCGGTCTCCTTTGCCACCCCACCCACCCCACCCCACCCACTCGCTCCCTTCTCACTTTCGCGCCCACTCCGCTTGTACTTTGCTCACAGCCGAGTGAGTGTCTGACTGACTGCGCCCAAACCCCCCATCGAGAGTCCCAAGTCTTCAAAATTCTTCTGTTCCTTTTTTTTGTAAAAAAAATGGAGAGAGAGAGAGAGAGCCACGTTACACTCGGGTGTCTGTATTTACGTAGAAATAAAAACAAAAATGTATTGCCTGACACCAGCAATAAACCGAGTCAAAAGAGCAGAGCAGCGCAGTTATGTGGAAAATGCTCAACCGTCGGTTACACCAGAGATGCACCCAAACTGTGTTGTGCAATAGTGGAGACAAATAATAATAATAATAATCCTTGCATTTGATATAGCGCTTTTCACGTCGGGAGGACGTCCCAAAGCGCTTCACAGAACACACTGTAAAGTGAATTGACTGTACATTTGTGGGCGAACGCGGCAGCCAATTGCGCACAGCAATGTCCCACAAACAGTCGTGGATTGAAAATGACCAATTTATTATTGTAAATTTTTTAGGGATACGAAATCTTAACAGGTTGCTCATTCCGAGCAGTGGAGGGTGTGCGGGTGTGTGTGTGGGGGGGTTGAAGGACTTTTCAGAAGCAGTTGCAAAAAAAAACCTCACCCCCCCCCCCCACCCTTCTGAAACAGATTGTCTTGTATTCAGGGAATGTGCACTCTGTGTGCGCCACTTTCCAGTAGCAACAGAAGAAAAACTGAACTTGCTAGTTTTCCCCTGTGGGGCCTCAGTTAATCAGGTCTCACCTCTAAAGCAGCTGAAGAATTTCTGGGCTGGGCGGCTTGACTTGGTTTAAGTTTCTGACCTGAGGAAGGTTCATTGGACTGCATTTGGACAGAGTCCACCGGTCTGAATGGATTTTAAGTACTTATTCTTTTTCCAACTGAACCCTTAGATGACATTAATGTTTTAGTGCTCCTATATGCGTAGAAATAAATTAACTGCTCTGCCTTTCAAGTGTTATATCAGTTAATATGGATGGTGGCTTGGCTCAGTTTGCAGCAATTTCACCGCTGCAGCAACGGTTGTGGATACAAAAGTAGAAGATTGTGGATTTGCATCACTCCTCCCCTCTCTCACACTCACACACACACTACTTGAGCGCCTAATCCAAGGTGTTCATTCTGAGTGAAAGGAGCTATATAACTGTTCTTGTTGGTGACTCTTCTGTAAGTAGTGAGGAGCACTGACTGTCTTGTCTGCAGTGTCGGTCTTTCAGCTGAGACATTGAACTCGGGTCCCAACTGCCTGTTTTTGGTTATTTGAGAGCAGCAGGGAATTTTCCTGGCGTGCTGCCCAATGTTCCTCCCTCATAAAAATCCACCCTGTTTTACAGTTTAACAATGAATCACATGAGCTTTATTTGAAAATCTGCTGACAAGCTGATCTCATCTGAGCAAGAAGTGAGGGAGTATCAATTTACTTATTCTTAGGTTTAGGAGGGAAAAGGCAGCCGGGGCTCCTGCTCATTGCCAAGCTCTCCTTGTTCCCTTGATTCCCCCCCCCCCCATTCCCCTTTTCTCTCCACCCACTTTCTCTAATCCACATTGTTGAATAGCCTGTTAACACATGCTGTTGAGGCTCACACAAGACTAATGGCCACCTGGGCGAAGTTCCTTGGGATTGAACTCTAAGGAAGGAAAATATCTGCTGCATCCATACCTACTGGACCATTGGGGGTGAGGGGCAGGAGATGATCAACAAAATGGATCCTGGATAACTTCCTGATCCCAGTTCTGCAATAGCAATGTTGGAGGTCCGGACAATACAGTCCTTGCTGGGTGTCGGGGTGAAGGTAAGTGGGGTCTCCTTGGAACTGAAATGGCTCCAAGGTGCCTTGATTGCAATGGAATGTTGGAATCTAGTTAACCCCCTGTCTTGGTTGTCTGGTTCCTGAGGCAGATGAGTCTGCAGTACTCCAGGGCACTGCTGATAATTAACCAGGCTAGTCTGGCTCATCAGAAAGACTTGGAGGGCAGATGCCCTGCTGACCAAAAAAGGCCAATACAATTTGAAAGTGCTGATCTTGGGGTAGGGGGGAGAGATGCTGGGAGTTTATCAGTATCTTAAGTGGCTATTCTCCTGCTGGACAGCAAATGTCCCTGGGGTGTTTTACAATACTGTTTTGAGTATAAGGGAGGGATGATCATAACCAAACATTTCAACTTCTTGAATGCACCGTTTGCACCTCTATGTAACTATGTAGTAAATGAGTAGCTGGAGGAATTTTATTCATAGACTCATTGAGATCCAATAAAATGTGTGAAGCTGAGCGCAAAGTCTAGGCTGACATTCCAATGGAGATTGCTGGTATCCTTTAGATGAGACTCTAAACTGGGGTCCCATCTGTCTGTTCAGATGGACGTGAAAGATCCCATGGCTGTATTCATAACATACAAGAGTAGGCCATTCGGCCCTTCGAGCCTGCCCCGCCATTCAATCATGGCTGATCTTCTCATCTAACTCCAGCTAATAACCTAACCCTGCCTTATCCCCATATTCCTTAATCCCTTTAAAAATAGCCTGTTAACACATGCTGTTCAAAAATAGAAGGAAGTTTCTCTAGGTGTTCTGGCCAATAATCCTCCAGGTAAATTGGTCATTCACTTCCTGTGTTTGTGAGCCAATGCTGTTGTGGAAATTTGCAACTGGTTGTGCTGATAGTCATGGTTTACAATGCAATCCAAATTTATATTTATATAAATCTTTTCACAATGGGAGTCCCAAGGCCCTGAAACAAAAAAAGCTGAAGTGTTTTGGGATATTTCGACATGAAAAGGTATTATTTCAAATGCAAGGAATATATTATTGTTTATATAGTGCTTTTCATGTAATAAAGTCTCAGTTATGCAAACTATCAATAGAATGAAAATGTATTATATTGGCAAATGCAGGAACACAGTCTGTCATCAAAATCCGTTAACCAACAATTAAATGAACAGCCTATTCATTTGAATTTGGAGGTGAATTTGGATGAGCAGCTTTATATTCAATTCTGAGTAGTTGGTGAGTCTCAGAGTCAACTCAGATCTAGGATGAGTTGAAAGTCGATTTGGAATGCTAGGATTAAGAGATCATTTGTATTTTTTTCTTTCCCCAGCTTACTCAAACTGACTTGAATACCGAAGGGAAGATTCTACTAAAATGTCCCATCTTAAGGACAGAGATTTAATACAGGTCCGGCGTCCTCTGAAGAGGCTACGCGAGCATCCCCCCCACAGTGACAATCTGTCAGGACATGACGGTGGTGAGTCAGGCTGTCTGTAGTGGAGGCTACAGTACACTAACAAGTATCTTGTGATTGTATGTCCTGCACCATTTAAATCATTTCTATTTGGTGTTGGGAGTAAGTTGGGATTTATGGAGCAACTGTTCTACCTTCTGCTCTTGGCATACCTTGACACTTTGAAGGATGCATCTGTTTTCTGTTATTCACTTGCTTTGTGATAATGTTGATTTGAATAGGTGTGACCCTGAAATTTACTTACCAAAAAATTCCAGAATGTGCACTGTAAGCTGGTGATGTGATGACCGAGAAGTAGATCATTTTAGCTTTCCACTCTCTGGCTGGCTTCTTTCTCTCATGGGGAAAGAAAAGGCCATCTCCAGGTCATCAGGTGCTGCTGTCATCACTGTGCATGCAGGAGGTGATGACAGCAACCTGTTCTGGAAGCTGGGCAGCTTCTTGCACAGTAAAGCAGAAGCATTGTCTGGCCATCCTGTCAATCATAAAGCTTAGTTAGGATTTTATCGGCCTAACCCTTTTCCCCAACTACTGTGTTGTAACTGCAGTATTTAAAGTGAATGAAAATACTTTGGGTTCTGCTATTTGCAGTGGATCTCCCTCTGACAGCAAATCGCTGGTACTGCATTGTACTGTTTAAAGATCAGAAAATATATTTCATTGCCCACTGGGCATTGTCCGAACTAAATGGAAAATTGATTGGGATGTTTTAAAAGGGCAAAAGATACTTGGGAAGTAAGGGTATTAATGGGATTAAAAAATCTGCCATGATCTGATGGATCCACTTGGCTCAGTTCATGGCACACTCGCAGTGGGTCAAATAGTTGCGAGTTCAAGCTCAGTGCTGGAAATTTGAAATCACAGCCGAGGTTATACTTCAGTAATGCAGTACTGGGGAAGCACAGTAATATCAGTTGTCAATTACTGCCAAAGGGCAGTTGATTGATTGTACCAAGTAGTAACTGAATTCTCATCTACAGAATCGCCACAGGGTTCGCCAAAGAAACAACCATGTAAATCCTTGGAGGAGGAAACAGAAAATCTGTATCCTGAACCCAGCTTTGTATCCAAGAAATTTCGTTCCCAGGAGCAGGGGATCAAGCCAGACACTCCGGTGGTTGCATCGGTGAAGTCGCGGCTTCAAAGGCTTGCCGAGCAGAGGAAGGACTGGGATTCTGATGGTACATCTCTTCCATCTCTGCAGAAACAATTAGATTTTTCTCATCGCTTCTCTAATGGGGGGGGGGGGTGCAATATTCAGTGTAATGATCTGTGTTGGGTAACCAGGGCTATAGCTCTAACAAAGGAATGAAAACGTACTGCTCTTTCTTATAGTCTTATCCTTAAAAGGCGCAAATGCTGTAATCCAAATGTGCAGTTTGCCTTCAGAATAATCCCCAGATCACCTGAGATGGAATCCAGATTTGTCCATCGTGTATATCTTTATGCCCAGATTGCTTTGGCCCTTAAGACCAACAATTAAGATTCAAGAGAATTTGGGGCAAAATCTGCACGGAAGCAGTGCAATAAAACCGTAGGAGACTGTAACTGAAAGCAGTGCCTATGCCTACAAATGGTGCACTAGACAGCTGTGTTCATTCGTGGTTTCCAGATGGCTCATTCAATAGCCTATTTGGATACAACTTATTATTCTAAAATGTTGTGAAATATCATTATGGCTCAAAAGAAATGGTCTGATATTTCTTATTATACAAGTAGATCACAGAAACTGCTTGTGTTTGCTGACAGCTGTGACTTGGCAAAATAAATTGGGAATATAGGATATGATTCTGTGTGTACTGTTAGGTACAAGGTCAAACAGCAGCAACATGTCAACTGGCTGAGATATTTGCTTATTACAGGGGTCTCTCCCTTTAAGGTGATGTACTTTGGGGAGTAATCATTGTTTTAATAAAATTAGACTGAATTAATTTATTAATTCTCCAGAACTGCTCCCTGATATTGCACTAAGTAATGCACAAGCTTCTCTGGTGAAGAATGAACAGTCTGGAGCACTGACCAGCCGCTCCTGGAGGGATGGATTGGCCAGAGCCCCTATTAGGAATTTCCGGGATAAGATGACCGAAACTGCCCAGATTGTGGCTGGCTGTGAAGTAAGTGAACAGGAACTTTCAGCACAAGTGCACTAACGTAACTTGTATTTGAGGAGATAGGGTTGGAATAGGAAGGGAAATTTGGTTAGATAACAAAATTGTACTCTAGTGTGGCTAGGCAAGGGGATAGAGAGACCATTTGTGTCTCGTATGGCATGGATAGTTTTCTCTGGGGTAGACTTTTTCTCATCTGCTTTATTCAGTGTCGGTGGAGGATTGGTGTTACGTTAAGACCTGGATAATCTGTTGAATCAGATAATAATAATCCTTGCATTTGATATAGCGCTTTTCACGTCTTCTCGGCATCTCAAAGCGCTTCACAGAATAGACTAAAGTGAATTGACCGTATATTTGTGGGTGAAACGATGAAGTATAGCATGAACCCAGAACATATTCAACTACTAACATATACGACATACTGATCAAACTTTTTGCAATAAATCACTAGATTTGAATTTTATAACTTTTTGAGGGGGAGGAAAGAAACTTTTAATTGTTCCCATGTACATTTGGGATTACTTGATGCTGGATGATTGGTGTCTGTGCTTCAATGTAGGGCTTTAGGTACTTCCTAACAGGACATGTTTAAACAGGTTAGTCGTGAACTGGAAGGTGTGATGTCTGCTGGCTCGATGATGAAAACTATCCCTCCTGCAGTGGCTTTGAGTAAGTAGAGATGTTGTTGTATGCTGTGCTCTGTAATTTGCACCATACTTAAGAGTATCCAACCCAGAATGAGTGTTCCAAGCTTGTCACCTACACATAGAAATTTCCATATCTGGAAAGGAATGTGCATTCTCTCCCCCCAATGGATGCTCTGTGCTTACCTACCTCTGGAGGGTATTGGGTGCAGATTGGCAAGAACCAAAACTTGGGAACCCTAGAATGTATTGGGGTTTAATCAGCTAAAACCATGCAGATTGACATTGAAAGCACTGTCTGGCAAGCTTTACGCTACTTATCCAGCTATGATCCAGCTATGAGGAGGGAATCCCTATCCCTTCCAAATCTTGCTGATGAGCCAGGTTGACTGGTCTGTCAATACCAGTGCGTGGATAATTGTGGACCAGCTTGGCTCAGGAACTGGACTACTGAGACAGTAACAGATTAATAATGTGTTGTCAAACATGACATGTTGGAGTCACTTCAGCTCCAAGAAGAGCCCTCCCCTGAACTTCTGTCTTAATAATAATAATAATAATATTAATAATAATCCTTACATTTGATATAGCCCCTTATCACAGCTTTGAGACATCTCGAAACGCTTCACAGGATGTACTGTAAAGTGAATTGACTGCATATTTTGTGGGTGAAACGTTCAATGGTTGTGCTGTGGTTGCTCGTTTGAGCTGGAATGTGGTTTTCTAGAAAGAACAGCATCCAACTGGTTAGGTAAGAATAGAATTCCTCTTGGTGGTTTGACAGCCCCAGGACCTCTGCAATGCTTGACACTGGAACATTTTGTGAAGTTGAAGATGCAACACTACATGGAAAGATTTCTGGCTTAACCCACTCTGGCAGAAAAACAATTATCTTGATTTCTGCTATCCTTAGATTTTAAGTAATCATGTTTAAGTAGCAAAGGCTCCTCCTTTGCTGTGCTGTCTTCACCGATCGTGTCGCACTGGCAGATTTTTTTGGTGGGGCGTGGGGGGCTGGTTTGCATTAGGGAGCTGTCTACCTTAAATTGATGAGAAACTTGTAATGCCATTGTATTGAAGCCACACCCAAACTTTATTCAATGTCTGCATTTAGTTTGCTACTGTACATGAAAACAAAATGAGTAATATAACTGAGCACAAAGAAAAAGTGTCGCAAGCATGTGAAACTGCTTTGGTGTTTTCCGGTTAGAAGTTGTCCTGTGATACAAATGTAGTAGTTTCACCAACCTCCAGCACCAAGTTTTACCAAGTAAAACTGGTCAAGGTTTGCCTGATTGTGTTTAATGGAGAAAGAAAAGGCAACTTCAGACGAGAATCTGTAAATTTAAATTTTTTGTTGGAGTCTATATTTGCTGGTTGCAGTTTTTAGGAACAAGTTTGCAGTCTCGGCAAACTTCCTCTGTGCAGAATAATCCTGGTGTATTAATAACTTTTTCTTAAACTTTAAAAAAAAAGCTGCTGCCAATGCTGTGCAGTCTGTCCGAGGGAAGTTTGAAGAGATGAATCGTGAGAGAGAAGCCTATGAAGAAAGTGCAATCTGCCCCAAGATTGTGGCTGTGACCACAAATACAAAGGCCATTCAGGACCAGCTGCTCCGGCAGTCCACTCCCAGTGCGTCTCACGCTCTCCGCATCAAAAAGGTAACTTGCCAAACTGCACACGTCTGCTTGTAAACTGCTGAGCTGTTCCACAGAGGTTCGACTCCACCATTAACCATTTGTGCTTGCTCTTTCAAATGTCTGTACATGCAGTGGTTGTAATAATAATAATCCTTGCATTTGATATTGCGCTTTTCACGTCTTCTAGACATCTCAAAGTGCTTCACAGAATATACTGTAAAGTGAATTGACTGTATGTTTGTGGGCGAAATGTACTGTCAATTGAAAATGTATTGTATTCATTACTGGGATATTTTAAGTTGACCCTTTCAGCGTGTCCTCCAATTTCTTAGGAAAAGCTAAAGCAAAGCAGTACAGACCAGAGATGTTGCAGGTTTGATCCCAGTGCTGGGTTTGCTGATCTCGGGTGAAGCAGCAGTCCTGCCCACACCCATGAAGGGTGTAACTTGGCGCTGATTGCTGAAAGTGCTAGTCTTTTCAGTATAACTTTTTAATAGACTTTATAATGGAAGTGAAAGGACTATGCTACCCGATTCTTCCTCATGTGAGTTTTGTAGGTGTAACCTGGAGGGGAGGCTTCAACTAGGGGGATGAGGTCATTGGGAGAGAGCCAGGTTTTGGTGAGCCCAAGAATGTCAAGGTGCTTGTCCAGGATGAGATTGTGAATGGTGAAGGATTTGTTTGAGAGGCTATGGACATTTTGGAGGGAAATGCGGGTGGGTTTGCTGGAGGGAGGAGACTGATCAGAGAGTGATGCGGAGAGGATTTTTGGATGTGCAGGAGAGATGGTTGTTGTGAGTGGAGAGTTGGGGAGGGTATGTATGAGGGAGGGGGAAGTTGGGTTTGCCTTAAAGAGGTGGTTTGTGCGGAGGGAGTGAATGATTGGGCACTTGGGGTTGCTGCTCTGGGACAGCCAGTGCCTGGAGACACGATGGGCCCGGCAGAGGAGGCCCAGGCTTGAGCAGAGGGAGGTGGTGATGGGGTCGAGGAGAAGAGAAGACGGTGCGGTGGAAGAGAAGGACAGAGGGGGAGTAACGGATAGAAGGGGGTGGGAGGAGAGACACAGAGGGGGATGGGGAAGAGACAGTTAGAGTGGAGGGGCAGGCTCAGGTCGGGGCGGCAGCCAACACGCACACGCAGAGACAGCGAGCGACCAGTGGGATGGCATCAGCCGGCAGGCTGTGGGGTCATGGCTGGGAAGGCAGTGCCAGGCCATTGTTGTTGTTGCTGTTTTTTTTTAACTGACGTCACCCAACGTCACTTTGTGATTTGCGCCACCCCGTCACTTACCCAACCCCCGCAATCTCCTGACTTCACTCCTGACTGAATGGCTCCTGAATGGCTGGGCTTTATACCCGTAGCTAGGCTCAGCTCTGCCTCGCGCTCTCCAGACTTCGCTCCTGACCTCCTCCCCACCAACTTGCTGGTCACCCACTTCCCCTCCTCTGCCCACTACTGGCTGACGTCATCAACCAGTCCCTCTCCTCCGGATCAGTCCCTGCCCCCCTCAAAACTGCTGTCATCACCCCACTCCTGAAAAAAAACCCTCCCTAGAACCCTCAAACCCCAGCCACTACCGCCCTATTTCTAACCTGCCCTTCCTCGCAAAAGTCCTAGAACGCATTGTTGCCAATCAACTTTGTGCACACCTCCTCCCACTCCCTCTTCGAACCCCTCCAGTCCGGTTTCTGCCCACAGTACAGAGACTGCACTTGTGAAAGTCACAAAAGACATCCTCTATCTGTGACCGGGGCTCCCTCTGCCTTCTTGTGCTCCTGGACCTCTCCGCCGCATTCGACACAGTCAATCACGCCATCCTCCTCCACTGCCTTTCTTCCGTCATCCACCTCACTGGGACCGCACTCGCCTGGTTCAAGTCCTACCTCACAAACCGCCAGCAGTACATCTGCACAAATGGCTTCTCCTCCCGCTTTCACCCAGTTACCTGTGGGGTCCCCCCAAGGATCCATCCTGGCCCCCTCTTTCTGATCTACATGCTCCCTCTTGGGGATGTCATCTGAAAACATGGGGTACATTTCCACATGTATGCGGATGACACCCAACTCTATTTTTCCACTTCTCTTTGCGACCCCCAGTCCCCTGATCTTCTGTCAGCTGCCCGTCAGACCTCAGGGGATGGATGAGCGCAAATTTCCTTCAGCTGAACATTGACACGATGGAATCTCACGGTTCTCACCACCTCCACCTACCCGACCTCCCCCTAAAACTCTCCTAGGCGTCAGGTTCGACCCCCAATTATCCTCCTTCCCCACATTCGATCCTTCACCAGCACCGCTTTCCTCCACCTCCGATGCATTGCCCGTCTCCGCCAATACCTCATTCCAAAAGCCGATGAAACCCTGGTCCATGCCTTTATCAACTCTCGGCTGGACTATTCAAACGGCCTCCTCACTGGCCTCCCCTCCACTACCATCCATAAAATCCAGATTATTTAAAACTCTGCTCCCGCATTCTCACCCACACCAAACTCCGCTCCCCGATCCTCGCCAGACTACACCGGCTGCCTGTCCCAGAGAGGATTGATTTCAGGATCCTCACTCTTGTCTTCAAATCCCCCCCACTCCTCTGCACCCCCCCTACCTCTCTGACCTCTCCTCAAAGCAGTGCCCTTTGACTTTGTTCCTTCGGGTCTGGCCTCCTCCTTGTCCCCCGAGCCCTCCGCTCCACCCATGCCGCCGTGCCTTCAGCCACTGTGCCCTGAGGCTCTGGAACTCCCTTCCTCACTCCCTTCGCCTCGCCTTTTCCTACTTTCAGATCTCTGCTGAAGACCTTTCTTTTCGATCGCGCCTTTGGTCACCTTCCTTCCCCTCCCCCTGGCTTGGCCTCGGGATCCATTACTGTGAAGCACTCTTGAGACGCCATCTGGCGTGGAGGGCGCTATATAAATCCAAGTTGTTGTAGTAGCGGTGATTGCTGAAATAAAGTGAGGAATGTATAGATTGTGAGGTTGTCTCTATCCGACACCTGTAAATAAATACTGCAGGACTCTAGGGTTATGTTGTCTCTGCTGACAGTCATGTGAATTGCGAGCTGATGTTGGGAAGCTCGAGATGCAGCTGCTTGATGTGTGGTAGTAACAGAAACTGAGACTTCCTCTCGCAGCTTCCTGGCATCTGTTGGGAACTGATGAAAACAAAACCTAGTGTTCCAATAAGCAGGTAGGATTTTTATGTTGAATAGTCAACACTCAAATACATGACTCGAACCAGATTGTCTACACAACCTCCAAGGCAAGATTTCCCTTTTGATTTAGACCCATATACAGTCAGTTCACTTTACAGTGTGTTCTGTGAAGCGCTTTGGGACGTCCTCCCGACGTGAAAAGCGCTATATCAAATGCGAGGGTTATTATTATTATTATTATTATTTCCTTTGCATTATACGGAACATCCATTTTCCTTCTGCTGAACATTAGCCATGTTCTCTCAAACCAGTGTGAGTGACTGATGAATATTAGCCACAGGGATCATCAGGAACTGACACTGAATGAGAATCTACTTGGCATTCAAACGAATGTCGCTTTCTAAATCTATATCTAATTACTGAAGTGAATCAGATAAATACACATTACACTTAGTGACAAAGTACAATAAATCAGTACAGCTGTCAGATGTGACTGGACGATGCTCTGGGGTGGGGGGGTGGTGTTTGAGCAGAGTCTCCTTGGAGCAATAGGAAAGCTTGCCAACGCACACTCTGGGGTCCCCAAGCATTGACTATTGCCTAATACTCTCCAGAATTAGGTAAGCAGGATATGTCCCTCCAGGGAGAGAGTGCACATTCCATTCCAGTTCATGGGAATGCATGAAACACTGGGTTTCATAAGCTAATGGTCTTGTGATAAGAAAGAAGCCACTTTTTTCATATTAAAAATGTTTTGATCAGGCCAAAAGAGATGGGATATTTTGTGTGAACTAAATGAGTTTTAAACTCGTCTCCAAATAAATTGCACAACCATGCCAATGTGAAGGAAAACATGTGGGTCAGTGTTAACTGCAGTACGTTTCTGGTGTGGTAAGGGAGTGCTGCCTCCAGAGCTTTACCTCCTTGTGTTCTTGTGCTCCCAGGAAAGGGAGAAGGAGCTTTCAATGATTCGGGGAAAAACTGAAGAGAAGAATCTGTGGATGGAGAAGAAAAAAAGCACCAAATCCTGCAAGAGCATAGAACTCAAGGATGCTATAGTGGTAAGAGGCTAAAAGGCTCATGTTTCCCATGACAAATCACATCTGGGAAGGGTGATCTTGGTTTCTGACTAATAAAATTTAACGTGAAATTCTTTGAGTCTGTCTCCGGAATTAGACAGTGCCCCTTTCTGTTCAGTTCAAGTAGATTCAGAAATGTATCTTGGCTTAAGGACAAATGAATTCAAACACATATATAAGGTTCTCCTTGGGGAATGGTTTACAGTGAGACTTGTATCTTAATCTTTTCTGCCTTCATGTGGTTTTCCTCATTTTCACGTGTTTTTTATATTGCTTACAAGAACAGCTCAGCAAAAGGGTTATAACTTGTCATGCATATTTGCACTTGTAACCCTGCATTCACAGTATTCAGTAAGAGATTGTAAATCTTTGTCTTGAAATTCAGATTTATGTAGCCTGATCTAATAATTGTCATTACGTAGCGAAGCAATATTAGTACCATCAAGTTGCACTTATAGAGATTTTTAAATAAATTGACGTGTTTCACGGTGATGATGGGGATCACCAAGCTCAAAAGAGAGGGGAGTTTGAGGGTGAGCCAAAGGTGCGGTCAAAGTAGTTTTTGAAAATAGCTTCCAGAGAGCAAGGGCAAAGGTTTGACCTCTGATGGTGGGACATGAGCAGTAGATCAGAGCTGGAATAATAGTCCTGCAATGAAAGTCCTGAGTTTGTTAGAGTGAGATCATTCAAAAGTCCACTGTTTCACATGACAAGTCTGGCTGCTTGGTGTGGGTTGATGGTTGTTCTGAGGGGAGAGGGTGTTTTGGTGGTGGTAACCTCTTCAGTGAGGCCTGTTGCAGGTCATGTCTAATGTAATGTGGATGCAGGAAGAATGAGGAAGGGCCAGGGCTTGTGACCATGCCAGTGAGCCTAATGGATTCTGAGCAACTTCCAGGTGACAATGGAAAGGCAACAGTAAGTTTCCACTGGGCCCATCAGCTGATGCACAGTCTCTTCCTGAGGCCCCCCAATTCAATGTGGAACATAAACTGTTCTAGTTTAATAGTTTTTAAGGTTTTTAGTTTAAGTTCTGGTTGAGTCATTTATTCTGGATGGAAGTATTGTCTTCATCTTAACTAAGAAAATATTTGTATTTTTAAAGTGCCTTAAACATTGTCTCAAAATGCTTCACAGGAATTAGTGTAAAATGTATGGCTATTTGCGACACAGGCAGCCATGAGGGGACTGACCAATTTATCTAGGCAATTATTGGGATAGTTAATCATTTTATTCTCTTTTCAAATAGTGCTGTGGGATCTTTGACTGAACAGACAGGTGGGATCTTAGTTTAATGTGTCATCTAAAAGATGATGCATTGTGGCTTTTTTTTCAGGGTCAGTCTGGACTAATGAATACATTTGGTTCTGTGTTGCTTTGGACAAGATAACTTTCTGTATGGTCACTATGTTCAGCTACAGTATTTTTTTCATTTTTTTTTTCATGGTGCTCATCTTGTACCATCTGCAGATTTGAAGCATTCAGTTTGCCTGTGGCTGACACTGGAACTATTAGTAGTAAACTCATGCTGTTGGAACGTCACGTTGAGCTCAGAAGTGTTGCCTTTTTTTGTGTGTGTATGTACGTGCTTGATTGATCTTACTGGTGGGGAATGTTGCTCATGATGACTCTTCCTGTGGCAGACAATTCCCACTTGACTCCCAGGTAAATGTTCCCTTCCCAACTTGCTATGGAAAGAACCAATTGGAGTTGCGACTAAACTTTTATCCATTGCCATATTATCTGATGGGAGCTGGCTTGAGAAGATATTGTGTAGTCTGTTTGTTCATTGCAACCAACAGTTGAGTTTGTGAAATAAAACCCCAATTTGCAGCATGTTTACAGAACCATTATTGTTGTGCAGTTGTGGTGCATATGCTAGTGTGGAGCAACAACGAAGTAAAGAAAAAACATTGTGTCTGAATTCAGATGGTATCTGCGTGTCCTTTTCGCCTCCTCAACCTCTGCCTATTCCATGAGTTGCTGATCCAGTGCCTCTGCGAGTTTGCTTAACTTTAATTTTCTTCCCATTAAGGGTGTTGATCAACCGCTGGTGAAAGGATTGGTACATCAGGAAGAATTGGGGCAGGCAGACATGTATCCGGACACAATTGTGGCTGGTGATATTTGCGACAGCTCTGAGCAAAGTGAAAAGCATGAAGACCCTCTTACAATTACCAGCGATGCAGGTATGACATCCTGAACTTAATCTAAGCTGGTTCATTTATTCTTGTTTGCATATCTTGTTATTATACCGGAGGCGATTTTATCCAACACTGGCCCTTTAACACAATAATTCAATTTGCTTCAGTGTCTCTTCATAACTGAAAGCTGCTTTCTTAATGCATTACACTCATTCCATTATGGCACCACATCTTGCTTTACTACTGAAGAACTTGCCTGATATGGTTTATGCGAATGGTCTGCTAATAAGTTTGTTTTTTGCATGCTGAACAGCATTATGAGTACATAAGCTCCAGGTCTGTTTCTCTATTCACATTCTTTTGTTCTGCCCTGAAGGAATTCCAGGAAGCTCTGTGCTGTCTTGGTGGTGACTATCAACAGTAGAATAAGATCCAGGGTGGTCATGATATAACTATTGCTCTATGTTGCAGTCAAGAGTGAAAATCATTGTATTGGTATTTCACACTCAATAATATGCTGACTGCGGTTGCAGTCTGTCTTAGTTATAGTGTTCATTTTCGAAGGGAGTCAATGCTGCACCCCTCCATCTTCTAGTTACTAACTGATTCATCAGTGAAGCCTTTGAATGCTCACTGTTTAGTCCAGTGCTTGCTGAAATAAAACCCAACAAGTAGGATAATTAATAAACTTCACTAAAGTTTGAATCTATTGGAAGGCCTATAAACTTACAGGTTTGTGGGGGCTGATAAAGCAAGAAAAGGTACAAACCTTTTCCTCAATTTGATTTAACATTTTGAAATAAATGGCAGTGCAGATGGGAACAGACCTGAATTTTTGTTTCATTTTGAGGTCAGTGTGTACACTGTACTTTCTGGGGAAGTATATCATGTTACTGTGTATTAACTGCACATGAGGTTGGTTGGTGGTTTTTATATAACTTATATTTTGCCCACAATAATACTATATAGTATATTCTGTGAAGCGTTTTGAGATGTCTCAAAGACATGTGAGATGCTATATCAAATGCAAGTATTATATATTAGCTTTAATATTTTAGTGTTGCATTTCTTGTCAGGCAGAAAACTAATTGATGTTACAATGGTCTGAACGGATGCTTGTGATGGGCAGCCCTTTAAGTATCCTGTTTTCTCCTGAATTCAGATGATTTCAAAGGAGAGGAGCCTCTGACTTGGTCTACTCCTGTCAGAAAGGTGACTTTTGCGTTAGAACCATCAACCATTCCATCTCTCGAATATGTAGAAACTGAAAGTGAGCATGAGTACATCACTGAGACTGGTATGGAAACTCATGTCCTCTATAAGATATTTCAAAATACAAATAGGTATTTTTTGTACTGAAGGAGCACTACTATTGAGATTTGTGGAATGTGCAGATCAGCTACCTTGTTTGCCTGCATAAATCATGAGTCTTCAAAAAGGTACTTGTGTGTTGGATATGACGAAGGACCACATTAATTCCAATGTTTAAGAGCAGGACTGCATTGTTTCTCCAGTGTGGGTTGAGCTAAGTTTCAGTCTCTGAATATAACTAACTAACTTCATGGCTTCTTTCTGTTTCTCTGTTGCATCAGATCCCCTTAACTTACATGCCTGTTGCTGATCTACCCTCCCCTTCCTCGCTAACCACAGTGCATTCCTAGGCTTCACTACTCTGAGCTGCACAGAGCAGGAAGTTGCTGGGTTTGATTCTGGCCTATGCTGATTTTGAGCTGGGGCTACAATGGGTGGGGGGAGCAGAATGTGATGTTGGGTTAAAAAGGGACAAGGGTAAAATGGTCGCTATGTATCAGTGGATTCTTTTGTAATGGTCATTAAGTGTGCATAAGATATTTAATATCCAGCATGCTGATTCATTATTGTTCTCACCTCAGATATTGAGTCCAGCTCACAAGAAACTTTGAATAACTCAGAAATCATCGATAAACTATTTGAGGGCGTGTTTAACGCAGTGGAGGGCGAAGAGGAAGAGGAAGTGCAGGAGAAAGAGTTAGTGAAGGTAGAGGAAGCAAAGGTTGAGGAGGAGGAAGCAATGAAAGTGGATGAAGGAGAGCCTGAGGATCAGGAGGGAGCTGAGTTGGTCTCGCTGGAAGCCAAGGCTGTGGAACAAAGTGAGGATGAAAAGGTGGAGCTGAAATCTGAGGCAAAACATCCAGAGGAGGCAGATGGACTCTCTCTTCCCCATACATCTTTGTCTCCACTTGTTACATCCGTCAACTTAGACTCTGCAACTCCTTTGGTGAGTACCTACAATCTTCTTGTTACTGGACCTCCATAAGGTATGCTCTACCTCCATAAGGTATGCTCTACCTCCATAAGGTATGCTCTACCTCCATAAGGTATGCTCTACCTCCATAAGGTTTGCTCTACCTCCATAAGGTTTGCTCTACCTCCATAAGGTTTGCTCTACCTCCATAAGGTATGCTCTAAGGTATGTACTATGTTCTGATGTAATTTGATGCTGCATAAAATATAAATTAAGTGATGTATAACATGTGGTTAGATATCAATCGGGAACTGATTTATAAACTGTTCATACAAATAGAATGGACTTTGCATCCTCTCTTTTACCAGCCAGTTTCAGAGCAGCTCTGGAGCTCACAAGGAGGTGTGTGACTGTTCCACAGAAAGCTTGTTTTCTTTGGTTCCCCCTCCCACCTATGATGACGTTTCGAAACATCGAAAGTGCCATATGAGGAAGGCTTCCTTCCTACTTTTAACCTCCTGTTATCATCTGGATTTCCTGAAAGGACAATTGAATAAACCAAGTCATGCAGGCCATGAATTTATTTACTTGATTTCCTGTGTTCATTTGAGCTAGAACACACTTTTAGAGGTGCAAGTTCAGCTCCCAATCTGGGGCACAACCATTTGTTTGCCTTCGAATGAGTGTCTTTAAACCATTTGATTGTGAGATGAGTATTGTCCCTGTTTGCTATCAGGATGGCACACTAAATTCACAACCAATGACGCTTGAATTGTAACTGGAATCCTCAAATGCTTTGCAGTTGTCACAATTTTGGGGATGCTTGCCTTTAAAGTTCTTTTTTTTATATGTAGGGTGAAGTCCTTTCCTCATTAAACAAGTTAACTGACTCTACCTGCTCACTCTTTGCGTCTCTAAAATCGGACGCTCCTGAAGAGGAGAAGAAAGCAGCAGCTTCCAGTCCTCCAACAGTCTTAGAGAGTGAACCATTTTACAGGTAGGAGACCGACCGGCTGGATTCCTATTGGAGGAACCACATCAATGTGTCTTGTTGGGTGTTTGGCTGTTATTGAAGGATTCTAACTGTTGCAATCAGCTTATCTTCAGTCCTAGCGAAGGGATAATCTCTGAAGTCTTGAAGTCTCAAATCCTCCACTTTTATGTATGTGTGTGTATATATTATATGTGAAAATGTAGCTCTTTGAATCATTTCTTTCTCAAGAGAGTAAGTGAAAGAGGGACAGACTGTGGCTTAATATGGCAACACATTTACATTATGTGTATGCAGATAACACCCAACTCTATTTCACTGCCTCCACCCTCGACTCCAGGACCTCTGCTGTCCTGACAGAATGTCTGTCAGACATTTAGTCCTGAATGAGAGCGAACTTTCTACAGTTGAACATCAACAAGACTGAGGCCCTCCTGATTGGCTCCCATCAGTGCTTCCACATCTGACAGCATCACCGCCCATGGTTGCACACTCCACCTCACTGAGCCAGTCCATAATCTTGGTGTCTTGTTTGACCCTCAACTGTCCTTCCTACCCCACATCTGTGTCATGACTCGCTTTGCTTTCCCCCATGCCTTCACCCACCTCTGCAACATCGCCCAGCTCCTCCACTGTCTCACACCGGAAAGCTGCCAAAATCCTCATTTATGCATTCATCACATGTAGGCTCGACGAGACCAACTCCCTGCTTGTCGGCCTACCCAACTCTTCCCTCCACGAGCTGCAGATCTTCCAGAACTCTGCAGCTCGTGTCCTCTCCCTACCAGGTTCCGTGACCCCATCTTCCCTACCCTCGCCCAGCTCCACTGGCTCCCCGTACCCCAGAGAATAAAGTTCAAAATCCTCGCCTTTAAGTCCCTCCATGGCCTCGCTCCTCTCTACCTCTGTGACTTTCTGACCCCATATTAACCTGCCTGCTCCCTCCGCTCAACCAGTTCTGGTCTGCTCTTCGTGCCCCGCATGACCTGCCCTACCATTGGTGTTCGGGTGATCAGCCATTCTGCTCCCACCCTATGCAACTCCATCCCACATTCCCTTCGCCTCCCTCCCTCATCTCCTTCAGAGCACATCTCAAGACCCTCCTCTTCGACTGAGCCTTCCCCACCCTCCACCCATCCCGATCCCTTGCACGGGTCCAAAACTCTGCCTGTCCAGCGCCTTGGGATGTCCTCCTGACATGAAAGGCTCTATGCAAATGTAATTTTGCATTGCATTAAGTTGACTCTCCAGGAATCCGCTGTGAGCATCAACATGGAACTGGAAAGTGCTATTCAACACGTTCTTGCAGTTTTATGGTACATTAAAACTTCAAAAAGCATGGAGATTCCTATGTATTTGAATAGAGGGATGCATCCTAGTTAAATAAACTTGGAGAGTATTTGGCACAGGCTGGTCAAGCCTTTTGAGCCGAAAGTGCGCGTTGGGGTTAGTGCTGAAGATTAACCAGGCAAAACTGCATAGCTGCCATTAAACTCTGGTTTGGATACTCGTAAGGATTGTGATGGGATTGACACAAGACAGCCCCCCCAAAAAGGAGAGAGCACCATCGCCATAAGGACTAAGGTGGTTTAAATATATGATATTTTATTTATATATATTTTATTTATTTTTATATATATATATATGTCTTGTATCTACCACAGCAGTCCTGCCTCCCCCTCCAAATCAATCATATGGCTGCATTTCAGTATATTTTGTTCATACAAAAAGCAATATTACTACACTTTGTTTCCAGTATTGATGTGTACAGAACTCAGCGACGAAACAGTAAGCAATGGGCAAGTGTAAAACCGGGAGAAAGAAACCAATGCAATCGGGATCCAGTGGGAAGAGCTCACCAGGCAGCTCAGCAAGTAGCCACTAAAGACAAAGTAAAGGTATGTGACAAAGCCTGTTCCCCTGCGGGGGATTTAAACGAAAGGTCTTCCTACACAGACATTGTCTGCAATTCAATTAGTTTCAGTGTAATATTATCTCCCTGGTTATCCCCTCAAGATGTTTAATGATGAGATTAACAAACTGCACAACATCATGCATCAAGCCAGCCAAGCACTGAACTGCTGCATCGATCAGGAACATGGGAAAGGCTCACAGGAGGAGGCCGAGGCTGAGCGTCATCTTCTTATTGCTTGTGAGTAATATTCAGGTCATTGGAAAACTACAGAATGCTGAGCAGAGAGGTACCAAGTGCTGAGGTGGCCAGGCAGATCCTTCCTGTGTTAATCCAATCTGTTAATGAAGCATGGAAGGAAGACCTGGACAAAGACCATGGCAAATCTATTACTACAATGCTGAATATACATACAAGTGCATAGTTCATCTATTTTGTAATGCTATAGCTGATCATTTGATCCAGTGTTAGTTTATTGGCCCTGATGTGATCAATGAGATGTATAAATCTTGGCTGCCCACTTCACATCATTACTATCAGATGTGGTTACTATCTTGCTTCCCATTCTCTGGAGGTCCCTTCACCTCACTTCTTCCCTCACCACTTTCATGGTCCATCTCAAGACCTTCTTCTTCAACTGCACCTTTGGTCAGCTTTTTTTCCCTCCCACAGCTTGGGTGTAAACCCTCGACTGTCCAGCTCCTTGGTGCATCCTCTGATGTGAAAGGCGTTATAGAAATGCAATTTGTTGTGTGATGCCTAGCATTAATGTTGCATAAACTTTTTTAGTTTTGCCAACCTGAGCCAACAATTTGAAATTCACATCCAAACGTTTTGATTGGGAAATAGAAGGGTATGCGAGGGAGTAAGGAGTGGGTGGACACTCATGTGGAGTGTAAACACCAGCACAAATTAGTTGGGCTGAGTGGCCATGCATTTGTGCTGTATGTTCCATGTACCCAAGTTTGCTTCAGTGACATTTCATTGTTTTCTGATTGGAAGCTGAGAAGCGTGCCTCTTTACTGGCTGAGCTGAACCGGCTGAAAGGAGAAAGCAGTTCATTGTGTGGAGATGGGACCAGCCAACCAAGAGAGGGACTTGTACCGTGTCAGGGCACTGTGTCCATCTCTGACCTCCGTCTTCCACTGAAAGCAGATTTTGTGTGTTCAGCACTATCAAAGCAAGGTATGGCTAAACCTTTTGATTCTGATGGTGGGTGGAGTAATCCAGAGCTGGCAGAGGGGAGGGGGGGACCAGAGGAGTAGGATTGTAGAGAGACCGTGGGGCCAGATTGTAGAGGCATTTGAAGATATGGATGGCCTTCGGATGATGACGGATTTTGATTAGGGAAAGTGTGAAGTCCACAATATTAGTTGTACGAAAGCTCTTTGGCATAAAACGGAAGCCATGAAACCAGTTTCAATTACCATTAACTGAACGTAAATCCTATTCCAATGAACAAGTTTCTATAGCAGTTACATGGTAGTTCAGTTTGTGTCTTATCTGCTGCTAATTTCAGTGCTGATTTTGAAACCTTTGTTCTTTCAGAAAAACCCAGTCACTATTTCCTGCTGATGATCCGATATGGACCACACAATATTGTGGCTTCTCCACTAGCAACAGCGGAGAATGCCCAGAATGGTGACACGATTCCTTTCCCTACGAGTATCACACTGTGAGTTTTCATCTCAGTGTGGAGCGTTCTCTCAACACGAGTTTCAGAGTACTGCACTGAAGCTTTTTCAGAATGGTGTCTGAATTTTTGCAGCCAAATTCCAATACAAAATGTAAAAAAAATTGTCTAGTGTGGTTGTATCTGGAGTGAGCTTTTCATAATTTTTGTTTTGGATGCAAAATACTCTTGTTCGCAGTTTAACATAAAGTGATTCAGGTGAGGCAGAGATTTCAGAGATCCCACAGTACTTGTCCAACTAGGACTACTCTACCCTTTAGAGCTTTGCCTTGTACTTACTGGAGCTGTGGAAATCCCTGGCCCCAGTGACTGGTCTGCCCCTCCAAGTCTTGCTGGTGAACCAGGCTTGCTGGCAATGTTATCAATACTGTACAGTACTTGAATACTGTAGACCTGACTTGCTCAGGATCCAGACTACTGAGACCGATCGCTAGGAATGATTAACTCAATTCCAACATTCTGTTCCCAAACATGGTGCCTTGGAGCTAGTTCAGCTACAAAGTGACTAAAGGCTCACCCAGCATGGTGAGATGGAGTAGAGCAGAGCTGGGGAAGTAGAGGGAGAGGCCATAGGGCTAGGATCTTAGAGGTGGGTGGGCAAAGGCTTTGGAAGCATTTAAAGGTAAGGATCTTAAAATGGGTCTGTGAATTAAATGCTGTATTTTTTAAAAAAATCAGCTTCAAACTAATGGCAGTGTAATGCAAAAATGATCTGAAACTAAATGTCCAGGTGAGTGTTTAGGAACTATCCTTGCTCTGAAATTTTGCACTGCTCCCACCTGCTTGCTGCTTCACATACTGGTGAAGGAGGAGGGAGAAAGAGACAGATGTAAACTGAAAGATATTCACAGATTGTCTTGCCACTTGTGGCTGCAGTAATTGGTTTTCATTGGCTGCTTTAAGTCTGGGGATCCAGCAGTAACCTCAGAGCTTCGGATCAAAACTTGACACCAACACTGAGGAGGGAACTTATTTGTTCTTTTTACCCACAAGTTTATTCTGCAGTTTAACGGTGCATATCCATTTCATGGACTTCTGTAAACTGGACAAATTTCCAGAATGCTACGTTTCATTGCTATAGTTGTTAAAAGAAACAGGGAGGTGAGGAGAAATGTTTGAACAGCGAGTTGTTCAGATCTGGAATGTATTGCCTGAAACGGTGGTGGAAGCCAATTCGTTAACACTTTTAAGGGAGAAGACAATTATTTGGGGAAGACAAGTTTGCAGGGCTAAGGGGAGAGAGCAAGGGAGTGGGATTAATTTGGATAGCTCTTTTCAAAGAGCCAGCACAGTCCTGTTGGGCTAAATGGTGTCCTTCTGTGCTGTATAATTCTATGATTCAAACATCCCTCAAGTTGTCCAGGGATGTGAAATTTTGATAACCAAAATAATACTAAACTTTCCTGTTCCAGGTATGATATCCACCATGCGTTTGAAATCGATGTGGAAGTGTACAGCCTGGTGAGAAAATGGGCCTTTGGCTCTTTCTTCCTTTGTTTCTCATATTGCTTCAGTTCTAAGTATTTGGGGTTATTGAATCTACCTCTCACCCATAGACTCACACTGCGAATATAACCATTCCTGAAAAGAGAAGAGGGTCACGATCGAGCTCAAGATCAAGATCTAAGGTAGAGTTACACTACGATGTAGGGATTTGTGAGTTGGAATCTGTAAACCTGTTTACAAATTGTCAGCTGTGAAGTTGTTGGTACAGGAAATGATTCTCTTAAGCTAGGGTCATCCTATGACTTTATAATGTGTAAATATCTAGCCACTTTCAACGCCAGTTGAAAGCTGAACCTTATTAAATTCTGGTGTGCTTTTCTCCAGCTAGGGTCTTATCGGTTGGAATATTTTTTGTACACAAAATATGGAATTTATTCTACTCCCATTTCACGTGGGCAATTTCCCGTGTCAGCAGCTTGCTGGATGACTGGATACTGTGCTTGCTGCTCTCCACGTTTGAGCCATCTCTGTGCTGCTTTGCTATACTCTGCCACCGACCAGGCAGATATCATCAGCACACTAACCTCTAAGAGAAAATCCTAGGGGACTCGATCATGGATTTTGCCCTCCACTCCTGCATTCTCCTTATCTACTGTCACATTGAGAAGTGAAATTCAAAGTACACAGTCCTGCACTCAGTGGATCTGTAGAATGTTTGATTTTTACTGAAGCTAATATACAGCATGAAAGGGTTGTCAAGAAACTCCTGGTTAGTATTATGTGTCGATCAGACTTCTGGAATCGATCTCCAAAAGAATAAAAACAAGGATTATTATTTGGTAAAGCGTTTTCTCCTCATATGCGTTTGCTTGAATTGTCCAATATATGGAGGCTACAAAATGTCCCTACAGGTCTGAAATATTTAAACACCATTACATTAAGTGCAGTGTTTCACTTCTATACCCAACTCCTACGTCTCGTATTTATGTATCTTTTTAATAGTTTCACTGTAAAAACTCTTGCATTTAATGTGCGTCCTGTTTTGTTTGATAGCTTAAGTTAAACTAATAAGTGAATGTGATGTATTTGATGTTACACAGGCATTGACCCCGAAGAAGCTGTTAACCTCAATTACTGTAAGTACAAGTTCACTGATGTTTCATGTTACTGCAGTCAGGATTATCACACAGCATTTGGCTCAAATATTCTTGGATTAAGATGGTGAGAGTACACAAACCTTCACAATATATAATAATAAAATTGGAGTTAATCCAGATAAAAGCAAATACAGGAAAAGTTTACCTTTCTTCACACAAAGGGTTGGGTGAATGTTAATTGCACTGCCCCAAAAAACATAGTTGCAGAGTTGGTTGAGAGGTTCAAGAGAAAGATGGCTAAAATTAAATTAGTCACCCACTCCATGGCTGCTTGTGAAACATTGTGTATTTTGCTCACAAAATACACAGAATATCCTGTGAAGCGCGTTCCGTTGTCTCACTGACGTGATAAAGCGCTATATTAAATACAAGTATTATTATTTTCTTGAGAAGAGGAATAAAGATATGGAGACACAAAGAAATGAGATTCAACAGATCACTATTGAACCTGCTCTGCCATTTTATTAGATCACAAGTTCAATGCTCTGAATGGCCTGCTCGTATTCCTATGTCCTGAAATAATGTGCTATAAATTCTTGGGTATATCTTAGCTAAGATGATTGTAAATCATTGCCCAGCATTGTAGTCGCATCTTCAATATCGTTTTGTTCAAAACAATATTGTTTGAAGTAAATTGTTGATTTTTTTTTTCCTTTCAGAGATCCAGTGTACATTCACCAGGTAAATTCTTCCATAACTTGCTAGTTTGCTATATTTAAGGCTGTGTGTCCTAACAAGATAGGAAACTGCTTTCGAAAGATCAGAAGCTAAGGTGATGTTATAAAATATGACTTATTTTGAGGTATAGGTTTTAGAGCAGTTTGTGTGTGAACCAGGGTGGTTAATACTAGAAATGTGTGAGGATCATCGTATCCTGCTAAGTTTGTGTTAACCGAATTGGGGGGGGGGGGTGGGGGTACAGGCCTTCAAATTTCCTTTGCTGAGGCTAATTGTAGCATCTGCCCGGCCCACACCAGGTATCTTTATGCTCTGTGTTTTACTATAGGATGTGCTTACTTCAGCATGGTTACCCAGGGAGGTTCATTTAAATGCTTTTTAAATGCTTTATACATTCACCAATGTAAATATTGTCTGTTCCCTACATAATTATTCTTCCCCCCCCCCCACCACCGCTGTCTTGTGTTCTAGCTATAAGTCCTGCTGTTCGGAATTCTGTACGGGCTAGTAACTTCGTTTTGGTTGGTTCGCACAAAATCACTCTAGCCTCTTTGGGCAAGAAGAAATTTCCCCTGGATAAAGTAAGACATTTTATTCTGCATCAGGTTAGAAAGTGTCAGAACAAGCATCCTATCCATTCAACTTGAGGCTGTGACAGTGAGGGCTGAGTTTCATGCAGTTGTACTTTGAATCAGTGCTGGGAGTAATGAGTCCCAACAACAACAAAATTACATTTGTGTAGTGCCTTTCATGTAGCAAAGACGTCCCAAGGTGCGGTCCCATGGCATAACAAAGCTGAGGATTCCTCCTCCAATCTGCGCCAGTGGTGAATATTTGAATTCTAGTGATGGATTTCAGGGTTGGAGGGGGGGGAAGCATCTCCTTTGCTGAGGCCAATTGCAGCACCTTCTCGAATGTGAAAGACTCTATACAAATGTCACTTTGTATTGTATTTTCCCTGTGGAGGTGCCCATTTGAAGGATGTTGCTCTTTTTTATGAGAGCACAAGCTGCATAGGAAATCCTGTCACTTAGATGTGTGAGCAGAGAGCTACATGCTGGCCGTAGTTCTATATCTGCATCTGCTACATCTTGTTAGCACGGCTCCTGATCACAATACAGGAAGACCATTCTAAATATAGAAGTTTATATTGTAAATGTTACAATTAATTGTACCTGTTTTTTTTACTGTAGATGAAGTTTGATGGAAAAGTCAGGCAACTACTTGGAGATGAGTTTCAGGACAAGGTTGCTATAGTAACTAATACCAATGTGTACAACTAACTGAAGTTTCCCTGCCTAGTTTGGGACTAGAAATATTTTGTTGTTGGTGTGCCTCCATGGAATATGATCAGATGCCCTTTGTTTCCTCAATCTTTGTTTCCTAATCGTCATTTCATGGAATGGAATGGCTGCCTCGTGAGTGCTGTGTTGCACAAAGACCTATTCAACTGTCTAATACCATGGCTATCACTTGCAATCCATACTGCTGTGGTATATGATCCATTGATTATATAGCCGACTATACATCGTCCAATGAACTATTCTCTAGTCCAAACTACTGCTTTTATTGTGTAGTGTAGAAGCTTGTGTACACTAGCTTGGTTTTCTTGCATGGCTTTTAGCTTCAGTTCACAGGAAGCTTGCAGCTTAATGCTTGTGCTGTAGAAGTAGTAATCTAGCAGAGTAATAGATCTCTGGCATCTCTGGAGTATATATTCAATCAATAACGTGCCAGTTATTGCTGAACAGAAGATCCCTCTGAATGTTAAACGCTTTTCATTCAGGTTTTTGTCTTTAGTAGTAGTATTTGTACACAGTACAAATTCAATATCAGTCTTATGTTATGTCAGCCTCTTTCCTTCACTCAGTCTTCAGGTAGTAAATATAACTGGGATGAATTGCTTTACTGAGTGTTTCAAATATCGGTAAATACTGCTTCAAGCCGCTCTGGACTGAAGAAAAGGGATAAATGATCTCCACATTCACTGATGCAGTGTTTTTTGACTGACCTTACTTCAGGTTCCATTCTTATCTCCTCTGGAAGGCAATATCTACTTGAAACTTGAGTGTCAGATGCATTCCACTGTGGAGCACTCTGGATTTCTGGTAATTGACCTGAATTATTTAATGATTGCTTCACCAATAAAATACACATTCTCTATCACTGATTAAAAACGCTCCCATCCTGGATGGGAAGTTCTGTATCTAGTGATCCCAATTTAATGCTGTAAGATAGAGTAAAATGATTCTATGTTGTTTGTGTTAGTTATTTGGAGTCCTGTAGCTCAGTGGTTAGAGCACTCGCTTTGCAAGTGAGAGACCTGAGTTCAATTCCAGGCAGAGGGCAAAACCTTGGGCAAGTTTCCTTACTCCACACAGAGCCTAATAATAATCCCTCCAAAACCAAAAACAATAATAATTGGTCATTTTCAATCTACGACTGTTTGTGGGACATTGCTGTGCGCAATTGGCTGCCGCGTTCGCCCACAAATATACAGTCAATTCACTTTACAGTATATTCTGTGAAGCGCTTTGGGACGTCTTCCCAACGTGAAAAGCGCTGTATCAAATGCAAGGATTATTATTTATAGCCCTGTTACTTCAATCCTATCTTTTGCTCAATCGCTTGTTTTTCTGCAGACTATGTTTGAAGATGTCAGCGGATTTGGTGCCTGGCATCGTCGCTGGTTTGTCCTGTCTGGGAACAAGCTTTCCTATTGGATGTACCCAGATGAAGAGAAATTCAAGGTATGATTGGCTTCTCTTAATCTTATTTATGAGGTGGGAGCTGTCCTTTGATCCAGTACAATGCTTAGTCACAGGCAACAAGATGCTAGACTGCAGAGGTCTTGATGGTAAGGCTTGTTCTAAACCATTGGCCAAAAGATTGTTTTTTTGGTGGGAGCCTGAATAGTATGTGTACAAGTTATTGCAATAGTATTTGGTAACTAATCCAATATTATTATTATTGTAATGTCTTGTATTGTATGTAGATGTTTGCTGTAGTTCTGTTATCCTAATCCTCTATTTTGCTCAGATGCCTGTTGGTTTAATTAACCTGACCAACTGTACCAATGACCAGATTGAACCTGCCAGCCGTGAGTTCTGTTCTCGATCAAAAACGTTGGAACTGATTACAGCGCGGCCACAGTGTAAAGATGACCACGAAACCCTTATTGTTCAGTGCAGAAACAACCTCTGCTTTACCAAGTGAGTATTGCAGCTTGCTGGGTGGGAGGGGAATGTATCAAATGTAGATCAAGTTGAATTTCACTTCCTCAAATGATGAGGTATCCAAGATGCAAACTTCATCCACTGATACCTTTTATTTTAAAAAAAGCAAACCATAATAAATATACTTAATAAACAAATATACGGTCAATTAACTTTACAGTCTATTCTGTGAAGCACTTTGAGATGTTAAGACGTGAAAAGCGTTATATCAAATGCAAGGATTATTATAACATAACCCACTCTTACTAACTGGCTGTTCACACAGCAATAATCCACTTTAACTTGCTCTCTGATCTGAGCAACTTGTCCGCTCAGTTAAAAGTTGAAATATTAGGACTAGTATAATATATGTGGAACTGCTTGGAACTGAACTGGGTCTCAGCTGGTCAGGACTCCAGCAGTACCTAACGCACACTATGGGGTACCCAATCCTTGCATCTTGCCAACCTGCACCTAATACTTCCTGGAATTGGGTAAGATGGATGTGTCCCTCCAGAGAGTGTACATTCCATTCCAATATATCTCTCCATGTATTGTGGGATGCTTGGAACTCGGTTTTGGTTTGGATTTTCTTAAGCAAGGTGATGAGTTTCCACATGTATCAGAAACCTGGCTGACCAAAAACCTTTAAAAACCCAATGTCTTTTTTTGGGGTGGGGGAAAGTAATTCTATGTCTTAAAATCTGTTTAGTAATTTTGCTTTTATTTAAAATGAGCCTTTTGCAAAGACTTGGACTTCTTTATGATTCTTATTCAAAGCACGTCTGTCAATTACTGCAAAAGTACCTGCATTTTCCAGCAGGGGACACCGAATCTCAATTTAAGTGGGAATCTTAGCTACTTTTCCCCAACTTGATTGTTGAAGCCAGTTGATCATCTATAACGACATAATCTAGGCAGCAAACAACAGACTTTAATCTCTGTGTTCGTACCACACAATGTGGTGTTTTTACACAAGTCACAATGGCAGTTAGTGTAATGAATATAAGGGGAATCATAAACAGTGCAGTGGTTTAATCTTGCACTTGTTTCATTTTTGCGCAGGAACTGGCTGTCTGCTGATACAAAAGAAGAAAGAAACTTGTGGATGGAGAAGTTCAATCAGAGTCTAATAGACCTGAAGACGTGGCAGCCAACTTCATGTGATACAGCTAATCTGTACCTGGGGACTGAGGCTGTGAAAGAGAGCAAATGCTAGCTAAAAGAGCAAGTGTTTCATTGTGCCTTAAAAGAGACTTCCTGCACAAACTTTAAATTACTTTATTATATTTTAATGGGATATGAATGTGCTGCTAAGCAAACTTACTGACTTGGGATTTGAAGACTAATGAATAATATAGTGGGTTCAAACTCCTGCCCTCCCTTTTTTTTTGCCCTTTCACGAATATCTGTGGTTCTTGCTGAGGGCAGTGCACAAATGTGCAGGTGATTATTGACACATTGGGGAGGCTATATGCTGAATCTGCTGTTATCCTCTCCTGATGTCTGTAAGTGACAATGAGGTTCATTTGATAATGATTATGAGCACAACTCGGCTTTGGCCTCCTGAGGCCAATTGTAGGTTCCATATCACCAAACTGGCTGTAATAAGCAGATGTGGAACCTATCCCAGTACCTTTTTGGGGGGAGGGGGGGAAATCCAACTTGTGTACTGCATACTCTAAATGCGAAGCTCACATATAACTATGGGGAAGACTTTTTCCAAGGGCCAATTCAAAAATTGATTCAGTAGTGATGCTTGACGAGGCTGTTTTGCTATCTGCTGCTGTGTTTTTATCCACCTTGAGACTGACCATAATAAAGTGGTCTCTAAGGCTAGGTTTTTCTGTACCTGTCAGTTTTGATGCAAGCAAACATTTAATTTAATGCACTACAATGGAATATTGTTACTCGCCAAAATCTAATTGTCCCTGTCTTTCAATTTTTATGTGAATCTTTTTACTGTCCTCTGTATCCTATTACCCATGTTAAACACAAATGTAACTTTTAAACAAATAAATATTCAGATTAAATTCTGTGTTCCTTCCATTTCAAAATTACAGTAGCCTTAAGTTTTATATACATTAAACATTGCAGCACATCTATTTCCCCCACATACTCGATGTTAAATGTACAATTTATGAAATAAAATAATAATCCTTGCATTTGATATTGCGTTTTTCACATCTTCTCGACGTCTCAAACCGCTTCACAGAACATACTGTAAAGTGAATTGACTGTATTTGTGGGTGAACGCGGCAGCCAATTGCGCACATCAGTGTCCCACAAACAGTCATGGATTAATAATGACCAATTTATTATTGCTTTGCTTTGGAGGGATTATTATTAGGCGTGTGGCGTAAAGAAACTTGCCCAAGGTTTCGCCCTGCCGGGAATTAAACCAAGATGTTTTGCTTGCAAGGCAAGTGCTCTAACCACTGAGCTACTGGACTCCACAAAAAAAAATGGTGTGTATATTGGGTTGTGCATGACTGCTAAAGTAGAAACTTGTGCCTTTTTCCTTATATGGTTAAAATGTTAATATTTCTTTCCCACCCCCCAATACACACTGAGCAGTAGAATGAGATTCCTCTCCAGATTGATTACCCATCCTGTGATTGCTCCATAATTGGCACAAATTTTACATTTCTGTAAATGTAGATTTTACCTTATTTTCTGTGATGTTTATTGGTTCAATGCAAAAAAAACCCCTAATCTTTAAATGGCTTTACATGGCCATTCTGTGTACCGTTAAACTGGATACTCCTAGCAAAAAGTTTTTTAAAAAAAAAACTCCAAAGCATTCGCAAGAAAAGTCTTTGTACCTTTGATAGGTACATGTGACATTTTTAAACTAATTTTCTTAGCTATCTGTTCTATTTGACATGAAATTTCTAATTAAATTTCACTACCCAATTGACATTTGGTTATTTGATGAGCAGCCATAAAAGTGGTTTTATTGTACTGTAGTTATAATTCCATTATTAATCTGAAAGTTGCACTGGATGTGTAGCTTAAACTATAAACACCTTGAAAATGTATACACAGGGTAGGAGAGCCTTCTACAGACTTTCAAACTGCCATCAGTAACTGTTAATGTCTTGTGACAAAAGCTAGATAACAAATAAACACTTAGACAATTCAGATTAAACATTTTTATTGTCAAGAATGGATTTTAAAGTTATTGTAATTGCATATGGATGAATCAAAAATTGTGTGAAGGGCGATGTTAAATCCCTTAACATTGAAACACCACCATGTTATATAGGTGGCATTCATTAACAATATATAATTGGTGGATTAAGCCACTTGAATATCAACTTGACATGTCTCGAAGATCTGACATTTGAATGACCAGTAATGTGTCTGTCAACACAGCAAATCACATTTGTAAAGTGCCTTTCATGCCAGGACGTCCCAAGGCGTGGGCAAGTCGGATCCACACATGAGCTGATGGGGGGGGGGGGGGAGTAGGTGGGTGACCGAAGCTGTGGTCGAAGAGAAGGGTCTTGAGATGGTTCTTGAAGGGAGTGAGGCAGAGGGACTGGGATGGCGTGCTAGAGGGCGAGGGCAGAAAGGCTGAAGGCCAATGGTGGGGCGGGCAAGGTTGGGGACGTGAAGCAAGTCTTGTAGATATTAATTTATATATTGTGGTTAAAAACTGAATTTCAGAATCCATAACCTGCACTGCGTTTAAATTCACATTCCGAGCCACAGCTTGTTCATGCTCCTGGGCTCCGTGCACTTCAATCCCCAGCTATCTGTAAATCATATTGAGCAGGCATCCTCTGTCACATCCAGTCCGTATCCTTCTGTTAGTCCTTTGCTGCTGTCAATTACCATGACCTGATCAAGGATAAAATATTCCAATGAAAAATGGTACTACCTAATACGTATAAACATCGCTCCCTCATCTAATTAACAAGTGTCAAAACATCCTGACAATAAACTTCCAGCTAAAATTCACTTCAGGCCTTGTGTCAAGTAAGGAAACTTACCTGGCCGGGAATCAAACCAAGGTCCTCTTGCTTGCATAGCGCGTGCTCTAATACACTACTGAACTGCACTAATCTCTAAAGTATAGATTGGTCTGTAGCGCTTAAACCTAAAAAGTTTCTTAATATGTGCTGAGGTGCAGGACTGTGTCAAACATGTGCCACATTTTGACTACTTTAATTGCATTGTAAAACAGGCTATCGGCAAACAAAGATTTAAAACATTTGCTGCTCAAACAAGTCTAAATTGATCCAGCAAATTATGAATGTGCCAAGCTCTCAGAGTAATGTCTCTACACTGACTGTTCAGGTAATACATGCGAAATATTGCTCATCACTGAACTTGGGCTTTTAGGGGATGGGAAAGAGGACAAAGTTCTAAGAATTGACAAAACATTCAGTTTGTGCAGATAAAACATTTCTAGTTACCAAATAAGTCAGTAGTTGTAAATATTAAACATTCAGTGCAAGTTAACATGCGGCAATCATTTCCTAACATTTGTGTGACATCTGGAAAATGACGCATCTTCACCTGACAGCAATAATAATTATAATAATCCTTGCATTAGATACAGCGCCTTATCACATCTTCGAGACATCTCAAAATGCTTCACAGAAGATACTGTAGTGAACTGACTATATTTTGTGCGCAAAACACAGAAGCCAATTGTGCACAGCAATGTCTCACAAACAGTCGTGGATTGAATGATAATTTTTTTTTAAAAAAGGGACCATTACCCCCGGAAAAGTGATCTGCCAATCGACAAACAACCAGGTTTTACTTACCGCTAGGTAAACAGGCATGTGGTCTAACGAAACTTGCCAAATATTTTGCCCTAACCGGGAATCAAACCTAAGTCTTCTTGAAGGCAAGTGTTAATCAACTACAGGACTCCATTCTTTAAGTTAATGTCCTTCCTGCCTTAAGTTTCAGTGACTGCAATTCTAACCTTGCATGTTTTCACCTACTGGTGTTGATTTTTTCTCAGTCAGTCGAGTTCCCATTATCTCAACATTATTCACTGCACATATATAAAACAAATGCAAACTTTCATGAACATTGTGTAAATTTCATGAAACAATACTGAAGTGATAAGTCAAATATTCTCACTTCTCAGTGATAAACTGACATTCTCATGTTATCAAGTGTGAATCAGGCGCTGGATTCTTCAAGACAACTTCACAGAAATTGTCCGAATAAACAATGGCCTCTGAGTAATCCTGTACATCAGCCCAGGTTTAACCCATTATACCCTATTGGACTCAGTTACATTATGAGCATGTAAAGCTATCAGCAAGGGGAAGGGGAAGGGGAGGGGAATATCCTCACTGAAACCCATTTTGCTTCCTGTATCATTGATTGAATTTGTAAAATGAACATGAGAAATTTGTTTCAGTGCTTTTCACTGGCTGTTCAGATAATAGTGGCAAAACATTACTTGTTACTGACCTTTCACTGTGCACTTCAATCCATAGCTGTCTGTAAATTATTAACCTTGGGTGCATCATATTGAGCAGGCATCCTCTGTCGCATCCAGTCTGTATCCTTCCGTTAGTTCTTTGCTGCTGTCAATTACCATGACCTGATCTAAGACAAAAATATTCCAATGACATTTTTTGAACGGCAAAACATCCAAGCAGAAAGTAATACGTAAACATCTCCCCCTCATCTGTCTTAACAAGTCACAAAACATCCTGCCAATAATCTCACCGCTAAAATTTACTTTGGGGCTTGTAGGACATTGCTGTTTGCAAGCTGCCTACACATTCAGAACACTCAAATGTGAATATTTATCATGAACTGATGCATTCTGTAATATCACTGTGATTCAGTAGAAATAATGTTCTGCTCAAACTATTTGGTCCCCAAAATCAGTCACTATTCTCTAAAGTACAGATTTGTCTGCAGTGCTTATGCCTAAAAGGTTTCTTAGATATACACGAGGGTGCAGGATGTCAAATTATGCTAACTTTTGACTACTTTAGTTGCATTGCAAAACAGGTTAACAACAAATGATTTTAAACACTTGCTGCTCAAACAAGTCTAAATTGATCCAGCGAATTATGAATGTGCCAAGCTCTCAGAATAATGTTTCGACATTGACTGTTCAGGTAATACATGCGAAATAATGCTCATCACTGAACTTGGGCTTTTAGGGGATAGGAAAAAGGACAGAAAGCTCCAAGAATTGACAAAACATTGAGTATGTGTAGATAAACCTGTACAGAATTACATCTCAAGTTACCAATTCTTCAAAATAATGCATCCTCGCCTGACAGCAATAATAATTCTTGTGTTTTATACAGCACCTGATCACGTCTTCGAGATGTCTCAAACTGCTTCACAGAATATACTATAAAGTGAATTGACTGTATCTTTGGTGGGCGAAACGCAGAAGCCAATTGCGCACAGCGTGTCTCACAAACAGACATGGATTGAGTGATCAATTTTTTAAGGGATTATTACCTCCGGAAAAACGATATATCAATCAACTGATAAACAGGTTCCTACTTAATGCTAAGGTAAACAGAGGGGTGTGGAGTAAGGAAACTTGCCTAATGTTTTGCCCTACCAGGGAATCGAACCCAGGTCCTCTCGCTTGCGAGGCGAGTGCTCTAACCAGTTGACTACAGGACTCGATTGGTTAGAGCAATCAATTGTAGAGTACATGACTACATTCCTTAAGTTAATGTCCTTCCTGCCTTAAGTTTCAGTGACTGCAATTACTAACCTTGCATGCTTTCACCCGGTAGTATTGATTTCTTCTCAGTTAGTCAAGTCCCCATTATCTCATCAGTTTTCACTGCACAGACAGATATGAAACAAATACAAACTTTAATGAATATTTTGTGTACATTTCATGAAACAATACTGGAGTGATGTCAAATATTCTCACAGAGGGTGGGGGCAGAGATGCTGAAGGAGTGACCGCCGATAGTGGGTTGGGCCGGGCGGGGGATGTGGAGCAGGCCAAAGCCTGTTGAGCAGAGGGAGAGAACAGGTTGATGAGGGGTTAGCAGGTCGGAGAGGTAGGGAGGGGCAAGGCCGTGGAGGGACTTGAAGGCAAGGACAAGAGTTTTGAACTCGATCCTCTGAGGGATGGGGAGCCATTGGAGCTGGGTGCGATGGGGTCAAGGAGCCTGGTACTGGAGAGGACAAGAGCTACAAAATTCTGGATGATCTGCAGTTTGTGAAGGAAAGAGTAATCCTGTATCTCAGCCTGGGTAGAACGCCGCGAGGGCAGAGCAGTAGGATTTGATATGGTCCAGCCAGATCTCCCAATGGACCGTTAAGTTCGATTTAAGCCAGCTGTGTTCAGCGGCACTGACCTGTGTTTCAAGGGAGTGGAGGTGGCTGGTATACCATGGTGACTTTCGTGAGTACGAACCGGCCAAGCTCTCAGAGTAATAACTCGACATTGACTATTCAGGTAATACATGCGAAATATTGCTCATCACTGAACTTGGGCTTTTAGGGGATGGGAAAGAGGACAGATAGTTCCAAGAATTGGTAAAACATTAAGTGTGTGCAGATAAACCTCTGCAGAATTACATCTCAAGTTACCAAATAAGGTAGCAGTTGTAAAGATCAAACAGGCAGTGCAAGTTAACACGCTGCAAACACTTAAATCTCAACATTGTTTGAAATATTTCTGTGCCTTCTTCAAAATGATGAATCCTCACCTGATAGCTATGTCCTTCCTGCCTTAAGTTTCAGTAACTGCATTACTAACCTTGCACGTTTCCGCCTAGTGGTATCGATTTCGTATCAGTCAGCCGAGTCCCCATTAACTCATCAGTATTCACTGTGCAGATAGATATAAAACAAATGTAAACTTTAATGAACATTTTGTCTATATTTGATGAAACAATACTGATGTGATAGTCAAAGATTCTCACTTCTCAGTGATAATACACTGACATATTCATGATATCACTGGTGAAACAGATCTTGGGTTCTTCTAGACAACTTCCCACCCCAATAAACAATGGCCTCTTTTTAAAGTACAGAGTAATCTTGTACCTCGGCCTGGGTATAACCCAATATACCCTATTGGGCTCAGTTACATTATGAACATGGAATATCCTCATTACAAACCGTTTTGCTGCCCAGTTTATCAGTTTGCAAATTGATTTAGTGAAAGGTGCATGAACATACCAAGCTCTCAGAGTAATCTGTTTAAGTGCTTTTCACTGACTGTTCAGATAATACATACGAAACCATACTCATCACTGAACTGGGAGAGGAGAGTTCCAGTTAATAAGAGATGCAAAATTGGTCTTGTATGTAGAATCAGCTAAGGAAATATTTGACTGCTTACTAAATGTTACCTTTAGCATTTACCTTTTAACAAATTAAAATGATCCTGTATTGTAAAGTGTTGCTAAAGTTTTCTTTTTGGTCAGCCTGGTGTCTGAAACATGCAGAAAGCCATCACCGCGCATTAACAGTATTGAATACCGGACAGAATGCCACGTGTGCCACCTACAAACCTGAAGGACATAGCTATCTGTGTCTGGTACAGAATGCAAAATCTCTCCCTGGAGGATGAAACCCGTTGACCCAATTCCGGGGTGTTAGGAAGAGGCTGACAAGAACCCAGGCTTGGGGCACCCCAGAGTGTGCGTTGGTGTAACCGTTGAGAGCTTAACCTGCTAAAGCTCTGTAGCTGGCCATTGAAAGCACCGTCTGCCGAGCTTCCCCGCCACCAGCCCAGCCCACCCCACCAGCCCGCCTCGCCCAGCCCCACCCCGCCCAGTCAGCCCAGCCCACCCCACCAGCCCGCCTCGCCCAGCCCCAGCCCGCCCAGTCTGCCCAGCCCACCCCACCAGCCCGCCTCGCCCAGCCCCAGCCCGCCCAGTCGCCCAGCCCACCCCACCAGCGCGCTCAGCCCCGCCCCGCCCAGCTCCGCCCACCCCACCAGCGCGCCCCGCCCCGCCCCAGCCAACTTCAATCCAGCGAGAGATAAAGACGTGGACTTTCCTACGTATTTCGTTTTGATCGCTCTTCGGGGGATAATTAATCAATCAATCAATCCCCGAATAATTTTAAAAATGATAAGAATTTGGGTCACCGTTTGTGTGTGTGTGTGTGTGTGTGGGGGGGGGTGTGGGGGGGAGAGGGGGAGACGCCGCTGTGCGCAATCGGCCGCCACGTTTCGCCCACAAAATACAGTCACTACACCTTGCAGGATATCCTGTGAAGCGCTTTGAGACGTCTCGAAGGCGTGTTCGGGGCTGTGTCAGATGCCCCGATTACTATTATTACTGTTAGTATTATTACTTATATCGATGTAGACCTGTCCTCACGTCAGAGGCCACGTGGCTGTGGCGGCGCGGCCTGTGACCCGGGACTGCCTGACCCGCTCTGCTCCTCCACACTCACTGCCTCAGCCACACCTCCCCGCGGCGGCGCGGATTACCTCAGTCCCCGGGCCGGGCCGGGCCGGGCCCCGGTCTCCCGAACTCCTGAGGCGCCGACACGAGGCCAACCTCCTCGCCGCCCGCCATCCGTCCATCCGTCCATCCAGCCACCAGTGCGCATGTCAGCCGCCGCCGCCGCCGCGGTGCGCTCTGGGAGCTGTAGTCCGCTGCTTCTCCGGGAGCGTCACCGGGGGCGCGGGCGGGGCTGGCGGACTGCAACTCCCGACAGGCTGTGCGCCCACCCCGGTCGGTCGAGCGCTGATTGGCGGAGCTGCCAGGTACAGGTGCGCTGGCTGGCACACTGCGCATGCGCTGGGCTGACTGACTGGCAGGTGAGCGGAGGAGCAGCTCCCGTCACTGCACTGCCCATCACTGCCATCACTGCACTGCCCATCACTGCCATCACTGCACTGCCCATCACTGCCATCACTGCACTGCCCATCACTGCCATCACTGCACTGCCCATCACTGCCATCACTGCACTGCCCATCACTGCCATCACTGCACTGCCCATCACTGCACTGCCCATCACTGCCATCACTGCACTGCCCATCACTGCACTGCCCATCACTGCCATCACTGCACTGCCCATCACTGCACTGCCCATCACTGCCATCACTGCACTGCCCATCACTGCCATCACTGCACTGCCCATCACTGCCATCACTGCACTGCCCATCACTGCCATCACTGCACTGCCCATCACTGCCATCACTGCCCATCACTGCACTGCCCATCACTGCCATTACTGCCATCACTGCACTGCCCATCACTGCCATCACTGCCCATCACTGCCATCACTGCACTGCCCATCACTGCACTGCACTGCGCTCAGGGCTCACAGCCCAGAGAAAACAGTTTGCAATTAGGGGGAAGGCAGACAGACAGACAGACAGACAGACAGACAGAAGCAAACACAACTTTTGGTTAAAGGACAGAAAACAAACGAAGACAAGTTTGCGCAGTCACCTGTCTCAGGTGTGCGGCTCTCCCGGGATGAGGAGGAGCCAAACTGCGGAAGAACGAGCCGGAGGCTGCTGCACTCCCACGGTTTTAGCTACTTTTTTTAAAAAAAAATTGTTCCCGTTGGAATAATTGAACAATAACTGTTCTGTGTTGTTTTTTTTGCCTTTTATTTCGGTCATTTGTTTTGTGGAGGGTTCACAGCCTCAGTGCTGCCGCTGCTGCTGCTGCCGCCTGTGCACATGGACGTGGACACGATAAGCTGTCATTCACATTAGTTCAGCAATTTTTTTTTCTGCATTTGAAAATAACCTGGGGGTTTGGGAGGTAAGTCAGAGCGTCTGTCTCATTTATTCTGATATCTTGTGTTTCAGTGAGTCTTATCAGAGCGAACTGGATGTGTCCTGCACAAGTGCAGGTTGTCTGCACAATCTGAATGTTTAGTTAATTCTTGCATCAAGTCATTTAGTTAATTCTTACCTGACATGCACACGACATCTGGTGTAAATATACCTGTCTATATGCAAAGATTATTAGATGGGGAAAACTCACTGAGCGATGTTTGGAGTGTGCCTTAGTTGATGCTTCTCTCTGCACCTTCACAATACCATTAACATTTATAATGTATCTGAAGTACAGCTTTACATTTGTAAAGACTATGTTTGAGAAGTTCTGCCTTTAGGAAAAGAGGGGAATCTTCCTGATGGTAAAACATAACTGGTGTTTTGTTGTATCCACCCTCCTACCTCTCTGGCCTCCCTCATCCCAACCCTACCCCCCCCCCCCCCCACCCCACCATGATGCTTGGGTCTTGATCCCTGACTGTTCAGCGCCTTGGGACTTCCTACCGGCGTGAAAGGCGCTTTATAAATGTAATTTTTTTGTTGTTATCATTGTGCATTGCGATAAAACAAAACAAATCTTTTTTCGTCAAAATACAAAACGTGGGACCACATAATTTCTTTGAAATGTTTATGTCAGCCTGGCTCAGTTTGTTGCACTCTTTGCCTCTGAGTAAGAAAGTTGTAGGTTCAAGATCCATGTCTGGACTTTGAACTGGTAGTTTAGGTTGACACTGCAGTGCAGTGCTGGGAGAGAGGGCTACAATTGTCAGAGATGCTGTCCTTCTAATGAAATGTTACACTGAAGTCCTGTCTGCTGCTCAAGTGAACGTTAAGGATATAAATAATTCTTGCATTTGATATAGCACCTTTTACATTGGGAGGATTCTCAAAGTGCTTCTCAGAATTTACTGCAAAGTGTGTATTGTGCAGGTGAAAGAGACAGCTCCTGACCTGAAAGGCTTTATACAAATGCAATTTTATTACCAAGTACAATTTTTATGAGGAACCAAACTGCATTGTTATTATTACTTTCTTTCCCAGTAGATTAGTAATTAATGAGCCTTACAAAGGTCTGGGTTTTGTACTCCATAAAATACAGCAGTTCCTGTAAGCGGTCTCAGTTATTTCCTTTCATAACCTGCTTCCAGATCCTGTACAAGCAGAAGCAGGGCTTTAGCATCACATGTGCCATTAATGAAGCTTTCAACATTTGCGGATGTTCAAACTAATACCATCAAATAAATTTATTTCAGACTGAATATAATGCATAATTTTACAATGAAAATATTATACACGGTGAACAATGGTGCACAATCTAAATAGTAAACGAGGGGGAAAAGAAACACTCAAAGTGTGGATTTACACTTTTATGTTGGAATAGGGCTTTAATGCTGAAAAATCCTGGTGTCCTGGCCAACCTTTTTTTTCTTTTGTATGTTTGAAGTCCATGGCAGGATTCTCTAACCACCATTAAGAACTGTATTGGGAGCTGGGAAACTCCAACCCATTCCATATGGCAACAGTTCCTTGAATTACAAATGTTGACTCAATTATGTTTAATATTTAAAAACATTTATCTCCATGTTTGTTAAGGTGAATGACCACAGCCCAGGCTGCGTTCCTTTCAGCTAGAAGCAGGGTCGCAGTGTTGACGCCATGATCAATTCAAGTCTTTACGCAGTGCGGAAGAGGAGGAGACCCATGAAGCAAATGTAAGTCTTTGTAAAAGGAGTCCAGTGACTGGGCACGATTTTGGACCTGCTCAACTTCAATGTCACAACAGCCGAACACACTGCACAGTACTCTCTGTGTGTTCCCTTTAGTAAAGTCGCAATGTGATCAGTCAGGGTCTCAGCTCCTGATTTCTGTCCCGGGAAACTGCCAGCTCTCTTTAGAGACTAGAAGGAGGAAATAATGAAGACCTAGGACTTTGAATGCTAATGACATTATAGACCCTATCAATGGTCCAAATGTGCAATGCTGTGGTATGTGTAATAATTAATATTGACAATTACAGCCATTCACAGAGCCTTTATTCGGGAGTTTAGTAAGTTTTCCTCTTCTGGTGTCGAGTTCTGTCTATCTGACTTGTTGGTCTGCAATGCCATGGCCACTATTTGGTTACTCTGCCCTCAATGTACCCAGGTTAGGAGTTGAGCTGAGCAGGGTTCAAATCTCACACTAAACACCAATGAGTATCCAAACCAGACCCATCATTTGATCCATCTGCACACCACCTATTGTTAACCCAAATCCTCACAATATCTCCTGTGACAAATTCCTCATCAATACTCTTTGATCCTCAAGGATAGTCATGCAAACACTTTACTGCTTTGTGCAATTATCTACTGTTGAATTATCTCTCCTGCCCGAGCAAAACCAAAATTATTTTGTCAATGATTTGATAATCTCAATCTCCACTTTTCCCATATGCTCTGATGCTGTTCTGAGAGATGTATCCAGTTCAAGCTACCATATTTAGGTGTTTATATAGATCTACGTTATTATTTGCATGCTGATTGGAGCACTTTGATTTTAATTGATTTAGTTGTAAAATTCTGTATTGTTTGTAGAGCTGAAATTACATTGTCCAATTTTCTCCTGCTTGGCAGAAAGCCCTCATCTCCTGAAGGAGCCAAGTCTAATGCATCCAAACGACACCGGGAGCGGTTGAACGCTGAGTTGGAACGACTGGCAGGTACGCTGCCATTTCCGGAAGAGGTGATCTCCAGACTGGACAAGCTGTCCATCCTCCGGCTGTGCGTCAACTATATGCGAGTCAAGAGCTTCTTTGAAGGTATGGTCTTTGTTGTTCTCCCCTGGGCTCGGCATTTGGCTCCTCCACTGTTAAGCCCTCTGAGGTGTTACCCTGCATGAAAAGCGCTATGTTAATACACGTTGTTGTTGATCCTCAGCTTTTTATTTTTGCGCTGCATTGTTGGAGGTGCTGTCCCGTGGCTAAGGCAAAACTTCTCAAAGCGCTTTATAAAATGTAATTAATTATAAATGAAGTGGATTTATTTGTGACAGCGCCATCCCATTGTGAATTGACTTATGGTGATTATACTTTTGCACCTTTGCATGTGTCTTCCACCTGACAAACAACACGACTCAGACTGCCTCTAGTTCCAGGGAAAGAGTGTTTTGTTCTCTTAGATAAAATCCCAATTATTGTTGTTAAACTCGCAAGGAAGATTGAGGAAGTTCCACACATGCCTTCTGTAATCTACAATCAAAGCGGACTGGTCAGATAAGTGTGTATCTTGGCGAGTGGTCCCTCATTGCATGACTGCCTTGTTTATCACAAAGTATTGCTCATTGATGTTTTAAATCTTTTCCCCCTAATAAGTGGATATTTTGTTTCACCATAAAACACACAGACAATCCACTTTACAATATATTCTGTGAAACGCTTTGAGACTTTGCAACGACTTGATAAGGCATTATATCAAATACAAGTATTATTACTATTGACGGGACTCTCTTGCCTCTGCCTGACTGAAGGCTGTGGAGGGAGAAGATGTCTTGTGTAATCCCAGGTAGGAGTGACCGTCCTTTGTGTAACAGCTGTGATTACAGTGCAGGTCACAGACAGTGTGCGAGCAGGTGTGCAAGACACTCTTGTGTGGAAATGGCACAGCCGCCCTGCTTTCTTGTCTCCTTTCAGTAAATGCATTCAATCAAATAGTCACTAATCCTATAATAATAATTATAATTAGTATAATTATTGTTATCTCTGTCTGAGGATTTAATCTATGCCCTCCTCTGTGAAAATAAAATTTTATTGTTCCATTCTACCAGCCGAGGGCTGCAGTGTAGAACTTATCATTGACAGACCAGGATGGGGCTAGCCTCTATCCATGAATTGCTGAGTTATCATGTTTCAGCTGAAGACAGTGATGGTGGTTTGATGAATGATCAGTTGTCCTTCATGCTCACTCAGTAACTGCAGTGGAGGTTTGACAAAGTTCAGTGCAGGCCATCTACCGGTTGGTCTATATTACATCTGCTGCCTGTTTTGTCTTGCTTGATGTCCTTTCGCTATCCATTTTGTTTGGGATGTGGACATTTATTAGCCTGAGAAATTATCTTCCATTGTCCTGGGGAGGTGCTGGATGAGCTCTTTAAACCTCTGAAGTCCTTGTGGCATTATGCTCCCACAATCATGGTTCAGTAGGGATTCCACAATACCAAATAATGGTTTATTTAGCCACAAGTTCATTGTAAATCAGTTGTGAAGCAGAACTGGGTCTGACTATTGCACATTGAGCTTTGAAAATCAGAGTTCAGATCAGAGGTGACTCGCTCCCAATATTGCTAAACAGGTTTGGAAACCAAACATTCCCAGATGTGTATATTGGAATACATTGATGAAACAATCACTGTTCTTGGCTCTCTAATCATCTGTAAACAATAAAGCAGTTTTTAAATAGCGTCAGGGGGAAATTATCAGCATTTCATGATGCATTCCTGGTGATAGTTAATGAAAAATGTGAAAATGTGCTGAATTTCTTCCTGTCAGACAGTAACCACCAGCTTACACTCGCCCATCAACCTGTGGCCAGCAACTTGACATTTGCACTTACTACCATGTGCAGTCATCGAGACAGATCATTTGATTTAAAGTTGGAAGTGTTAACCAACTTCATTCAGTGGGTTTCCTGAACTGAGTAGTTGAAATACAGCTGTTCAACCAAGCAGTGCTGCTCTGCTCTGAACCCCAGGTTTGGACCTAAAAGTTGTGGCTGGCTCGGACTGTTTGAGGGGATGGTGGGGAGAGATGTAGGAAAATTCAGTTTCTATTTGTCCGACTTGAGGCTTAAATGCGGAGGGTAACAGGAAACCAAAAGCCTCATGTGCGTGTGAGAGACGTGTTTATTTATCTCTTGCGTGACTGCAGTTGATTCAGACTGCACCGAGCGCTTAACAAGGGAATGTGTTGATGCGTCATCACCTGGATGTGGTGGGAGGGTCTGACTCTTGCCCAGGGATAGGTGAGGCAGTTTGAGTGCTGGCAGTCGGCCAGGGTTTTGGTGCCATGTGAGGAGTACAGATATGAGCCGCACGCCACTTTCATTTCTCTGTTAGCAACTCTGAACCAGGCATGTTTTGTGGAAAGGAATCTGCTAATTGAGCAATCGGATGCTGTTGCAGGTTTTGCAAAGAATGATTTTTTTCCCCTGGCACACAAATATGAGTGAGCCGAATACAGGTCTCACGAAAGGTGGACTTCAAAAATTCCATGATCCTATTTGAAAAAGGAAGGGCGTTTCTACTGATGCTCTGACCAACAATTCCTCAGATAAAATTCATTGCTGTTCGTTGGACTTTACTGTGCGCAAAATAGCTGCTGTGTTTGCCAAGAAATTGAGTAGTTACACTTCACAATATGTGCTGACAAATTCCTTTTATGCGTTTTAATGCTTCGGGTGATTACAATAATTATTAAGCTAATGCTACACTCCTAGTCTCTATCAGAAGATGGATCCACCCCAAACTGAACGGCTTCAGTCGTTTAAACCAGGAATGAGTTTATCAACCGAGTGATTAAATAAATCAAAATTAGAAACAAAAAACATTTCGCACTAGTAAAATGTAAAGGGGTCTTCGATATTTAACTACAAACTGATTAAAAAGAAATGGAGGTATTGAAGAAATGCACGGATTATTACAAATGGTGGTGTATGTGGCAAGCTCATTTTTAGCATTCTTTCAGGAAAGCGATGTGCCTTTAGGAGTAGCTCGGTGTTGTGCACAATATTGGGGTAAAAACTAAGTGGTAAAATATTTGCTTCTCTCTTAAAAAATCCAACTTGATGTTTGTTTGATGTTTTTAAAAATTCGTGGGCGATTTGTTCAAAAACGGAATGCCCTGGTCCAATACCAGTGAGCCTACCGAGGCCCCACTTACCATCGCTCAACCTTCACACCACCGTAGGGCAGAGATTTTCATCGTAGGGAAAGTGGCCCTGCAGAAGCCACTTCCTCTCTGGGTTGGAGGAAGTTATTATGAGGAGATAAAACTTAAATGAGTGTTACTTTGGCTATTGCGAATACACAAACTTTAGAGATAACAGCCACATGGTTATTGTGCTACTTTCAAGCCAAGGATTCCACCTGCACAGTGTTTGTACTGCTTTATGGTGCTGCACTAACTGATATTTCCTCCTCTGTTCAATTGGCCTCATATTTCACTGTTTACTGGATGTTGCTGCTCAGATTAACTGCTATTTATCAGCCGGGCTCAGTCAAAAGTTGTGGTTTGAAGCATTGGACTTTGAACTCACGTAGTTGACATTTCAGCAGTGTTGGGGGTATACTGCATTGTTGGACATGCTGTGCTTCCGATGAGACATTAAACCGAGATCCCGTCAACCTGCTCGGGTGGATGTTAAAAATCGCAACGCACTACTCAAAAAGGGGAGGTTCTCTCAATGTCCTGGCCAGCAAGCCCCAGACAAAATTGGTCATTCACTTCATGGCTGATTGTGAGATATTTCTGTATCAATTTAGAAGTCACAATCAGCTACAAAATATACTGTCACTACAGTAAATCCTGTGAAGCGCTTTGAGTTGTCTTCCTGATGTGAAAGATGCTAAATCAGATAGATTACATTTGTGGGTTCAGGACAGGATGAGCTGAGTCAGTAAACAGCCACATCTGCTAACAGGAGAAGCCTGGGGTGGAACCGGTTAATAACTAACTGGAATAGACACAATACTTCACAACTGCAACCGGAGCCTGAATATCTACCTGGCACGGGAGTCGAAGGCAAAGTCCGGAGGGGCTGCTGTAACGTACAACAAAGGCAGATCGGTGCTCACATCTGTTGTCTCAGACATGCACTTCTTTATTGGAGGTTAGTTCCTGGGATGAGGGGACTGACCTATGAGGATAGGCTGAATAAACTGGGGCTATATTCTCTAGAGTACAGAAGAATTAGGGGAGATCTTATTGAAACATATAAGATTCTTAAAGGGCTGATAAAGTAGACACTGAGGGTCTGTTTCTCCGGTAGGAGAATCTATAACCGGGGATCACAGTCTGAAAATTAAGGGTCAGCCTTTTAGAACAGAGTTGAGGAAACATTTCTTCACTCAGAGGGTAGTGAACTTATGGAATTCACTCCCCCAGAAGGCTGTAGATGTCAGTCCTTGAACATCTTCAAGGCTGAGACTGATAGATTTTTAAAAAACAGAGGGATTAGGGGATATGGGAATAGGGCAGGTAATTAGAGTGCGGTCTGAAGATCAGCCATGACCTTATCGAATGGCGGGGCAGCTCGAGGGACCGAATGGCCTACTCCTGCTCCTAATTCTTATGTTCTTATGTTATACTAATGGGTTTGTATTAAATCCATCTCATCCGTCTATGTGAGAGGGGATTAGGAGGAGTGGAGTCTTGTGTGGAGTATAAACTGTTGGAGGCTAATTGGGCTGAACTAGTATGTATAAATTTTGTGTATATATATATAATATATAAATACGTATGTGTGCCTTTCTATGTGATTTTGCTAATTCTGACTCGTGCTTAACCATCCTTGATTTGATATAGCGTCTTATCATGTTGTCTATCTCTCAAAACCCTTTAGAGAGTATACTGTAAAGTGGCTTGACTGTGGATTTTATGGGGCAAATACTGCAGCCAGTTGCACACAGCAATGTCCCACAAACAGCCATGGAGTGAGTGATCAAATTTATTTGGAGAATTGTCGGTTAGGACACTGGGTCAAACTCCCTTCTCTTTTCAAGTAATGCCATGGGATCTTTGACATCCACCTCAACAGGCAGACGGGACCACGGTTTAAATGTCTCATCCGAAGCATTAACCCTCCAACATTGCAGTCCCAGCACTGCATTGGAGTGTCATCTTAAAGTGTGTCCCAATGTAGGGCATGAACCCACAGCCTTCTGACTCGGGTGACACATCGTGCAGGCACCCTCCACCTCCACTGTATCTGATCCAAGTGGCACCTATTCCTTTGGAGCCCTGTTAATGGATTTTGGCACGACATTCAACTGTGGAGGGGATCAAAACCGAGTCTGATCCTGTCCTCACTCAATCTGCAGCCTCCAGACGCAGAGAAAAGAGTGCTACAGACCGGTTGAAGGGATATGGAGAGAAGATTTGGCGGAAGGTTGTAGTAGGCGGACCATGGAATGGTCTGTGATGGAGTGGGTTTGATGGGTTGAAAGGCCCCTGTTCCTATATTGCTATTGTACAATAAGAAATATTATCATTTGAGCTGCGTGCATCGCATAACTGGCCTCTGAATTGCCCTGAGCTTGGTTTAGCTGCTGTCCTCATGCATTCTGAAAGAGCTTAGGAGACTTTGATAACTAGGTTCAAACAGCTCTCTTTGTCACGCTATCTACATCTGTTCTGACTCACCTGGCAGGCATTCGTGGTCTGATTGCACAATCATTCTGAGAAGCTCGCAGAATTATTGTGAAGCTCGCAGGCTTTATAGTTCAGAACTGCTGACATATTGTCTAAGAATTTGATTATATCTGAGGATTCTCGTGAGAATGGTTGGAAGGTATTTTCTGGTCAGCAATACGATATAATAATCCCAGTTCAAAACCGCCATAAGGTTTGCCTCTTATCGATCAGACCACGCTTTCAATCGTCTTTCCCCTCCCACCCTCTTCAGCTCCCACCTCCCTCTTTGAGTGCCCACCCAGCAGTGTAAAGCTCCTTGAGATGTCCTCCCAACGTGAAATGTGCTGTATAATGTATTTTATAATTAAAATCTGTGTGAGCGAGGTTAATGCTGGCTAAAATTTTAACTCCCTCTGCCATACCCCATGCCATAAACAGCCATGACGTGAGTGACATGACCAATTTTATCTCAGGATTTGTCAGCCAGGACACCAGGAGAAACTCCCTTCTCCTCAAGTAATGCCATGGGATCTTTATCATCCACCTGAACAGGATGTTTGAAGTTGAGCTGGCGCTGGCCAGGCTCCCTGGGTAGGATGAAGCTACTGTCTCTCTGTTAAGTATCTTTTTTTCCTGCTTCTCTTTGCAGTTTCTCTACCGAATCCGGCCAGAACGCCAGCGACCTCTGTTAACAATGGGCATCTGGACTCCACCACAAGCCTGGCACCGGCACCAGCCCCTGGCCAGTCTCCAGACGTACCTGAGGGAGACCTTCTGTTGCGGGTAAGCTTGGGTCTCTTCAGCCTTTGATTCAGCCATTGTAATGGTGTCATGCATTGAGTTATTTTGGAATGTTGAACCATTAAGTGTCCACTATCAGCACATGGCCATTGCTGTCTTGTGACCACTTTTCAGTGAGTTTACTTTGGCCTGGTCATGTTTGTCCACCCAGTAATAAAGGGGAGTGAACATCCACACATAGGGCTCTTCTAGTCTCTGTACCTTCATCTAGAAGGAGGTACTAAAGTGTGAGTAGGGTGCTGTTTTAGTAGAGATGTCCAATTCCAAGCTACAGACCGAGATTACCAAAACGGAAAGAAGTTGAGATGGTCTAACCAGAGACTAGTAATGCTCTACGGAAGGGTATCCTGCTGGTTCTTCTTGCACTTTAGGGGACTTGCCTAAAGTGAACACAGTTGGATGACCTTTTGGGAATTCTACACTTCATTGATTCACTCTTTTTCTGCAGGCCCTGAATGGCTTTGTGATGATCATAACTACAGATGGGCTGGTCTTCTACGCTTCATACACCATTAAAAACTACCTGGGCTTCCAACAGGTGAGTGCCGAATCTTTGTCTCCAATAAGGAAACTGTTGCTCTTGTGGGAGTCAATCCAAAGCATCTTGTCTATACCGCTCAGGGCTCTGAGATACTTCCCTTTGGGAAGGGCACTACATAGATGCAATTTGTCATTGTATATTGTTGTAGGTCAACTCCAACACTAGATACCTTGGACTGAGATGCATTCTCTGTGTAGCTGCGACATATAAATCATTCCTCCTGAGACATGTTTCTACTTTGCATGTTGCATTTCTTTCTGGTGAATGAAAATGGCATTTGTTTTGTTTCAGTCGGACGTGGTTAATCAGAGAGTGTTTGAGCTGATCCATGTGGAAGATCGTGAGGACTTTCGCCGTCAACTCCACTGGGCGTTTAATCCACCTCCAACTAAACCTGGACCAACAGGTAGGGAAGACACTGTCCATTTTATGGCACCCTCTTCACAGATATCTGGCAGTGTTTTCAATCCAAGGTGTAGTCATTCCCACCGAGTTCAAAGTCCTGATGTGGGATTAAACCTGATTAAACCCAAAACCCACAATCTTCTGACCCTGAGGCAATGGTACTACCAAGCTGTCACCTGTAGAGACAGGAAAGGCTGGTTTAGGGTTGGTAATAGATCTTCTGGTCAATAACTTGAAGAGCTATTGATATTACTTAAGATTTTAATTGAAATGAGCTATTAAAGTGAGATCACACCTGCGTGTTCAGGTGAATGTTGAAGATCCAATAGCGCTAATCGAAAAGGGAAAGTAGTTTCTTCCGGTGCCTGACCAACAATCTCCCTGATAAAATTGGTCATTCTCTTCATGGCTGTTTGTGGGACAATGCTGTGTGTAAATTGGCTGCGTACAAACAATCGATGCACTTTACAGAAAAATCTGTGAGGTGCTTTGAGGTGTTTCGATGACTTGATATGGAAATATATTAAATGTAAACATTATTAAAACTGGAACTGTGATTTGAAAAGTGTGGTCTATCCTGTCCTCTGAACTCTCAGCCTAAACTGCACTGCAGAACCTCAGGGTGCAGACAAAGGGAGGCTTTTGTTGTAGGCAATTTGAACATTAGCTGATTCATTGAAACTTAAATTGCCTGGATTTGCTTTGTTCCCTTTAATACATGCTTTGACAAAGCAGGGATTGTACCTAATCTCTCATTGAGAACACAGATGAGATGAAAGCTAATGTGCCTGGACACGAGTTAGTCTCTCCCAAATGTACCAGTGACTTTTTAGTGACCCTGCTACTATTTACCTTTTGATCTTCAGGCAGTTTTTGCCAATGCACGAAACATGCTTGACTTGTTTTTCTCAACTTGCTCCCAAATGGATTGTGTGAGCAAATGGAGACGGAGCCACTGTTGACCTCTGTGTTTTCAGAGCAACAAGCAATCTGTGAGCTTGGAGCTTGTAGATTGTATTTTTGTCTGCATTTGAAGGACTTGGGCTTTAAATTTATACCAGGCATCATACCAGGAGCAGCCAGCTTTAAATTCTGACTGCTCCTGGTATGACATTGCATTCTTTAAGTAATGGCATTTCACATCTTACAGCTATGTCTGGGGCTAATCTCCATAAAGTTCAGAATGAAACCAGTCCTGCAGCAGGTCTGAAGTCTCAGCTCCCATGAACAGGAACCAATGCTCTGATTCATACCATAGCATGGGTTATTCAGCAAACAAAACGCAAAATACTGCAGATGCTGGAAATCTGAAACAAAAACCGAAGTCCCTGGGAACACTCAGCAGGTCAGGCAGCAACTATGGAGAATGGAAAGGAAAGTGTACCCTTCAAAGAGTCGTGGACCCGAAACATTGACTCACTTTCCTTTCTCCATAGATGCTGCCTGACCTGCTGAGTGTTCCTAACGACTTCTGGGTTATTCAGTGTTGACATCTGTCAAGCTGCTTCCCGCTTCCCATTGGGACTTTGGCTTGCAGAGTTAATGAGATGAATGCCCTCCCATGAGAAAGTGACTCACTAGCAGGCTCACAAATTCTCTAATGTGTATGGATTTGGTGAAGAGTTGGCTGTGCGAGGAAGCATATCACAGGAAAACTAATGGGCAGACACTCAATTGCAAAGTCAGGTCATTGGCATTAAAACCATTTCTTGTTGTTTTCTGTTGTCTTTTAAAATAATCCTCACGTTTGACACAATATCTCGAAACATCTTCAAGGGCTTCACAGTGACTTGCTGTCAAGCGCAGTGACTGGGTATTTGTAGAGAAATGAAACAGCCAATTTGTGCACAGCAGTGACCCACAAATGGCGATGAATGGAATGATCAATTTATCATAATAAATAAATAATCCTTGTTTTTGATGAATCTCCATGCTCATCAGGATTATGTTTCAAAGTGCTTCACAGGATATACTGTAAAGTGTAGTGACTATGTATTTTGTAGGCAAAATACACAGTGATGTCCTACAAACATGGAGGGGATTTCTTACCGAGGTCAGGTGTAGTTTCAGCAAGAATTGTGCTCATTGAATGTCCATGTGTACAATTACCATTTTAGACGATTGTACAGCAGCCCTCAATATTGTTGCTCTGCTAATATTTTAACGTCTTCATGCATTGCTTGTAGGTGCAGGTAATTCAAATCAACCGCCAACTTTGTACGAACCCAATCAACTTCCACCGGATAACTCCGAGTTTCTGGACCGCAGTTTCGTCTGTCGCTTCCGCTGTCTGCTCAACAATACCTCAGGATTTCTGGTACTGTATCTGCTGGTTTATTTTATCAACGTTTCCACTGGTTTCATGTTAAAAGGTGCATGTTTTTCAATCCCAAAGCGGAAGATACAAAAGCAAGGAGGCAAAGTTGTATTTTCACAAGACCTAGGCTCGTCCCAATTGGAACATAGAAACGTATAATTTGTCAGATGAAAAAATACCAAGGTCCATCTAGTTCACCTTCTACATCCTGGTAGTCACATGCATCAATAATAATGGAGATGTTGACTGATCATGGCAATCAATCTATCGATTAGGCAACAACAGACTCAGGCATGAGGTGAGGAAAGCCAACCAGTGGTGGAAATGTTTTGGAAACCAATGTTCCAAAGTTACCTGTTTCTCCCAAGCAAACTACATGTTTCAAGTTACTCCTATGCTGTATCTGACAATATTTTCTGAAAAATCATTTAATTTGCATTTGAATAAATGACAATGTCTGCTTCCACCATCTCCCTAGGGAGCCTGTTCCCTAGATTTACCACTCTCACTGAAATAATGTTTCTGAAAGTTAGTTTTAAACTTAACCCCCATTGAAGCACAGGCCTTGTCCTCTGGTTTCACTGTTCTGGATAAGCTGAAACAGCTTGTCATGGTCATTATCCAGGCCCTTCAGAATTTAAAAAATAAGTATCATGTCGCCACTCAACTTCTTTTCGAGTGTGAACGTACCCAGTTTACTTAATTGCTCCTCATAATCCAGTCCACTGTATCTTCTCAATCGTGCAACATCCCTCTTGTACTGGATTATAATGTTCGGATAAAGAGAAAATATGTTCAACCTTTCTCTTGTGGTAGCCTGGCTCAGTTGGTATCACTTTTGCCTCTGGGTTAAAAAGATTATGAGTTCCATGTCACTTTGAGCTCCGAGTCTTGTCTAATGTCTAGTGTAGTACTGGGAGAGCGCTTACCCTGTTGGAAGGTGTCATTCTTTGAATGAGCCATTAAACTGAGTTTCTGTCTGCCCGTAAAACAATGTAAAGAGAGAAGGGAATTTTTCCAATGTTCCTGCCAAGACTACTCGTTAGTTCACCTCAAGGATGTCTGCAGGACTTTCTGGTGTAAATTGTTGCTGTGTTTGCAAACAAAACCATCAACAACAAAATTACATTTGTGTAGCGCCTTTCACATCGGAGGACGTCCCAACCTGCTCACTCTCTCCACTCACCGGGCTCCGGCCTGCTTCGCGTCCCCCACCTCACCGACCATACCAGTGGCAGATGGGCCTTCAGCCACTATGCCCCCACCCTCTGGAACTCAATCCCGCAGACCCTCCACCTCGCTGCCTCCCTTACCTCCTTCAAGACCTTTCTCTTCGACCGTGTTTTTGATCACCCTCCTTTCCCCCCTGCCCTCCACCCTCCCCAATCCCAACCCCCAGCTTGGGTCTGAAACACAGACTGTCGAGTGCCTTGGGAAAACCAGTAACTGCACTTGGGCAGGGATGGGTTGGATAATTACTTGCTATAAATGTGCAAGCTGCTTCTTGTGACGTGCAACCTGTAACTGTTGTTTTTAATACCATCAGGCATTGCATTTCCATGGAAAGCTGAAATTCCTGCACGGACAGAACAAGAGTTCGGAGCTGGGTGTCTCCCTGCCGTCCCCTCTGGCCCTGTTCACCATCGCTGTCCCTGTTCAGCTGCCGTCCATTGTCGAGGTCCAAGAGAGAACCCTCATCTTCAGGACCAAACACAAACTTGATTTCACACCTCTGTCGTGCGACACAAAGTGAGTTTGGCTCCACTCTTGCTTTCACTTTCAGCTCCGGTTTCTATCCTCCCCGTCATAAATCTTCTAGCAGCTTTTGTTTGAAGGTGCAATGTGGCATCGTGGAAATCAGCACGGAAAGAGGCTGGTTATGTGTGCGTGTGCGTGCTGTGCTGGCTTTCTGCTGGAGCAAGCGTAGAACGTGAGCGTGGATATTCTTCATTTTGTTTTAAAATGTAAGATCGCCCTAGAAATGCACCAAACACTTGTTGTCAATTTTGAATCCGGTTTTCTTTAAAAGCCGTGTATGGAAAACCAAGCTTTCAAATTAAGACTGAGTTTGAGACAATTCTGCATGATCTTAAATTTTAGGATGAAATGGCCTTGCAGGGTAAGACAAGGAGAATTTCAGTGCAATCTAATAATGGGCTTTGATTGCTCACTGTACCTACAGAAAGTCTTTGATAAAAGACCTACTACATACTTTGTAGAACAAACATGATGAAGATTTGAAAGTACTCACTGGCCGTCTGTTCTCCACGACCTGCTCAGGTTTCCATGATAATAAGAATCCTTGCATATGATATAGCACCTTATATGTTCTGGACATCTCAAAGCGCTTCACAGAATATTCTGTAAAGTGGATTGGCTGTGTATTTGTGGGTGAAACACAGTGGTTGGTTGCGCACGGCAATGGCCCATAAACAGCTGTGGAGTGACTTTATTCTATCCAAATTTATTAAGCCTTGGAGCTTTGATTCACCAATGATGCAATATTCTTTCTGGCAAATATAATGTCATCCAAACCCCAATTGGTCCTCGTCCGAATTACCTGTTCTATATTTCCTTCTCCTGAAGACTTGAAGCCAATGATTGTGTTGTGTTTTTTGAAAACTAAAGTACTTCCTAATTCTTCATTCAATAGTTCAGATCAACTCATGGTTTGTGCTATTGTTTGACCTATATTCACTGTTGTTCTAGCATTGTGCGGCATTGTACTGTTCTGATGTTATTTCCAGAAACAGACTGCTAAGTACACCACCAGTTGTAGTGATTGCAAGGCTCCAGCGCCTTTACAGAGTGAATTGATTGTATCCCTGTGAGCTTGGTACATTGTAATCACTGACTCTCACTCAAGCTGCTCTCAGTTTGAATCTAACTTTCTTGCTTTGAATTCTATGTTGTGTAATTTGAAACCATTAGTCGATTAGTCTCTTTGAAGTCTTCAAGCCAGTTTTTGCATCCACACACAGTAAGGAAAGCCAATGTTTTCTTATCTACAACTGTACTGCAGCAACAACAGCAATATTACATTTGTATAGTGCCTTTCACATCGGGAGGGCGTCCCAAGGCGCTGAAAGCCGGAGAGTATTCGAAATGTGAAATTTACCTTGTGACAACTCAAAAAATATAAATTTGGATTTTTTTGTGCTCATACATTTAGACTCTTGTTTCCAAAGTGATGTATGTGTGCCTCCTCCTTCCTGCACTGCTGTGACCACACCAAGTATATATCTGAATGAAAACCTTTGATAATAGGACCAATAAAATAGTCTTTGATATAGAATCTGACATTGAAATGGCTCAATGTGCTTTACAGTAATTACTGTAAAGTATAGTGACTGTAGTTATAGGTGAATGTGGCAGTCAATCAGCACACAGCAATGCCCCACAAACAGCCATGAAGTGAATGACCAATTTTCTGGAGGATTGTTGGTTAGGATACTGGGAGAAACTCTTTTCTCTTTTAATAGTGTCATGGGATCTTTAACACCCACCTGGACAGGCAGGTGGTTAATGTCTCATCTGAAGCACAGCACCTCTGACACTCCCCCAGCACTGCACTGGAGCGTCAGTCAAGACAGTGAACCTCAGTTCTTTCTGTGCACAGGTGTAGGCAATGGTTCTGGTGCTCTACTTAAGTGACTTTCATGCAGTATGCGGGACATTTCATGCTCTTGCGCATTTTTGGAAGGTGACTGACAGTGAATTGTGGTGTGTTGTGTTAACTATGGAGCTGTGAACATTCCCTAACAGTCTTTAACACTGAGGAAAGGCTGACATTAGTGAAGTTAGACAAATGTGGGAGTTCCTACTCCTTTGGCATTGGCCCAACAACACACGTTAATGCTGGAGCTCTTCTCAGATATACAGTACAGCCGATTCTCCCCACATTATGTGGCTGAAGGCAAAATTGCCCATCAACCGTATTGTATCTGGAAGATCATCTGGCTGCTGATCTTCTAGATAGGGAGGGCTGACAATGACCAGGTCTCTGCTCCTGATAGGTATCCGTAGCCCCCTTTCCAAATGGAATGAACTTGGGTCCTGGATGTCTGGAAGATTGGACCTCGTTTTGATGTCCCTCAAACTCCTCAATGGTCAAACAACCTCCTGACTCTCTGTTTTAGGCTCGCACAAGAATGATCACTTTAGAGAGATACAAAGTGCCCACTTTCATCATTAATCATTAAACCTCTAGAATTATACTTTGTAGCCCACAGCGAACAGTCTCATTCGTGTGTAGTCAATGACTGATAACTGATGAACAGAATCATTTATTTTAAATAAATTATTTAATACCCCCTTCTTCTCCTCCCCCCTATGAAATATACCACAATAGTTCTTTGAGATAATGTACATCTGCCCACAAAGATAAAGAGGAATTTATTAGTGACTCTTACGTATAGCTTGCCCACTGTTGGACAAAAGTGGCTTAGGTGACAAAGGTGCTTTCGTCCATTTGATCCCATCTTTCTGGAATCTTAGGTCTTTCACCTTCCTGTTACAAATTCAATCTGCTTCTTAAACAACCGTTCAGTATCCTTACTGGTAACCCTATTCCACCTGTTGATTATACTCAGTGTGAAGAAGCACTTCTTGTAATTCAGGTCCTAGTGTCTGGCTTAAAATTGCCCTTTACAACTTTAAACCTGTGCCCTTCTTATCCTGTCTTGTCACAATATGAAGCGAACAGGACTTACCTCCCATTTCCCCCCCATCGTTCATGTGCACATAGATACACAGGTATACTGCACAGGCCATGCACGTGCAAATGTATGCACACATATTACATGACGTGTAATACTGGGGAATTTTCAGGCGGTCACACTGCAGTCTGTAATTTCCCTCTTCCTGGATCGTGATAAACATTTTCCAAGTTTTTAAATCGACTACTTCTCTAGCTGGATAACTGATGGGTTTAGGGTTGTAAAGGATGTGTGGATGGATACCAGGAAGTATTCTATTAAGCCAACTCTTAATTTGTCAGAAAAAAGACGCTGTGACTGTTTTTTTACCAAAGTTGGGACTTTTGCTTTGTTTCCCACACCTCAACCTCTCTGGGGATTTTCTTTGGGATTTTCAGTCCTGCTGCTTCCTGGAAGACAACTACAGTAGTTGTTGTGTGATTCTGAACCTGTGACAATGGGTATCAGTCATTGCTCCGTGTGAATCTGAGAGATTAATAATTGGACCAAATCCTGTTCTTGATTTACATTTCCTCGTGCCATGTTGCCATCTAACAGCATGGAAATCACTACACTGATCAGATAATAATACAGTATGTAAACTAGCTCTGCTTTGGCACAGTGTATCGCCACGGTGCCAAAGAAACATTGCCCCTTTAAACGTCTCAGCCCTCTTTTAGTTGTCTTTGGACTGAAAACCCTTTCGCAGCTTCACTTCTCGCTGCTTTTCACTCTTCATTCATTTCCCAGTTCTGTTACAGGAGGACTGTAGACCCCCCCACCCCACCTCTTCTCGAGCAGGATAAACCTGATTCACACAGTCTGGGGGCTACAAATCTGCATCCCTCACCAGTTAGCGAGCAGAGTCTGGCTCTCTTAGAGTTGAATCTTTCTACCGAAACATAATATTCAATCAAATTACCTTTTTATCCACTTTTCACATGTCTTGGACATTTAACTCCTTCCCCTCCCCCCAACACCCTCGGAAACCTTGCCCAAAGTACCATTGCTCATAGGTGCACTTGGTCAGCAGGGTATCTTGCAGCCTGCAGTTCCCTGGATACACTCTTGAGGGTGCTTTAGTTCGAGCCAGCTGGGCGTGGAGAAGGAAAACATTCTCAGAATGAGAAGATGATTAATGGAAGACCTTTACAGAACTCATTACTGACTGCTCTCAACAGTTCCTGGCAAAAAGAGTTAGACCTTTCTGTGTATTTACTGTGTGTGTGTGTGTGCATCTTAATGGATGCTTTTACACACTGATGTGTGTAATTGGCTGCCTCGTTTCTCCCACAAAATATACATTCACTTCCCTTTACAGTGTATTTAGTCTGTGAAGCGTTTTGAAATGTTTTAATGATGTGATAAGGCACTATATCAAATGCAAGGATTTTTGTTATTTTACCCCATGGCAACTGAGCAAGAACGCACAGGTTCAGGCATATGAAGGTCAGTTTTAGGACAGAAAATTCTGGTTTACTTTTTCAATCCCACTTAAAATTTCTACACCTCCTATCAGGGCCCTGAGCTTGATCCTGTCCTCATATCTCAACATCCCACTAAACATACGGTCTTTACAGTATTTCACAGTGTATTCTGTGAAGTGCCTTGAAATGTCTCAAAGACATATTAAGGCGCTATATCAAATGCAAGTATTATTATTATCCAGCAGGGGTCTAAGACTAGAAATCATCGTCTGAAACTGTCGCTGAGTTCTGCACTTCCCACCCCAGTAGCATTGAGACCCACTCACCCTCGCTTCCCAGTGCACAGCACTGAGACCAACAGCAGTGAACTCAGCTCGGGCAGACATTGAACTCAAGCGACCCGATAGGCAGTTTGACTGAATTTACAACATAATCACGATAGAAGCTCTTCCTAATTTTCTTAAATCCAGTGAAAATAACTTGCCCCCAAAACCAAAATATAGCCTAGCCTTATCCTTAAAAAAAACTAGAAGAAGCATTTTCACAGTGCCTTATCACACCCATCGCAACATTGCAAAAGTACTTACTGTTAAATGAGCAGTGACAAGCAGTTTTTTAGGTTAAAAAAGGCAGCCATGTGTTGTATAATTGATTAACATAGTTACAGGGTCCAAAACTACTCAGAAACCTGATTCTACAAGTTCAATTTCAACGTAGCAACGGCTGATTGATTTACTGTCACCGTGTCCTTTTCTCCCCAGTGCTGAACAGTCTGAATTCTCTCTTGCTGGTACAGGAGGCAAATGACCAGTGTTGGTGCTGCCAGTGTGGCTTATTAGAGTGACGCTAGCCTGCTGTCATTTAATACCACACCCCCCCGCCCCCACCCCAGACCCACATGCCACTTTACTCTGTCCGTGCAATTTGCTGTCGTGCGAATGATTTTGCAGTTGCGTGCAGGATGAGACTGTCAATGAGCTGTGGTCAGAGGCAGTTTGGAGCCCACACGCAACAGTCGTCTCCTGTTTCTGCATCACCTCCGTGACACACCAGATGTTCGTGACTGGAGATGCACCATGATTAGATCAAATATTGCTGCTGCATGTCCCTTTCCCCCTGCTCCCCACAATATGAGTGTAAACTCCTGGTCTGTGCTAATTAGCTTCTCTTAACCCGGGCAACAAAGATTTGTTACCATTGTCCTAACTATACATCAGCTAGGAAGAGGGGAAATCAATTCTGGTTTCTGATTCTTCTCCACTGACTCTGGTGCCCTTTCAGTGGTTGTGATGTGAAGACCCTGAGCAATGGGGAGGGGGGGGGGGGGTGGGGGGGTGCGCTCTGTGCACTTCCTGAGCTGACAGAAACTTAGATGTAAAATCATCTTGTCCTTCACAGAACCCGGCTGGTGCTGGGCTGGACTGAGGCGGAGCTGCAAGTGCGCTCTGGATACCAGTTCATCCACTGTGAAGACATGATCTACTGTGCTGAGAGTCACATGAGGAGTAAGTGCTGTGATTTTTTTTTGGTTCTTCTCATGTGTAGGAGCAGTCCTTACCCTGTGGGGTCAAAAACTTGGAGACTTCAGAGTGTGTGTTGGGGTACCTGCTGGAGCTTAACCGGCTAAAACCACTGCATAGCTTGCCGTTGAAAGCACTGCCTGGTAAACTTCCCGCTGCTTGTCCAGCTAGAGTCACCCTACCAGTTGGAGCTTTGGCTTGCAGGTTTAACTGGACAACATATGTGACGTGTTTTAAATTCAGTAAGGAATTTCCCTGTGTTAGGCAGTGGTGTAGAGAAGCACCATGTTCTTTTGGGAGAAAACAATATCACGTCAAACAGCAAACATGAGCAGTTCTCAATTGGTGAGGTACTGGAGGGCACCCATTGCAGCCTTCTCCTGGTCTTTATGTTTGGGGGAAAACGCATGTGTTGTGATATTGTTCCCGACTGTTCTCTCTGCTCCTCTGCTGTCAGTGATCAAAACTGGGGAGAGCGGCATGATCACCTTCAGGATCCTCTGCAGGGATGGCCGCTATCAGTGGATACAGGCTCTCGCCAGGATTGTGTACAAGAACAGCAAGCCGGACTGCATCATCTCCGACCAACACCCTTTAACGTAAGCTCCGCAGGCACGTGTGTGTACGGGGTGAGGGGAAAGTGACCGGGAGAGGAGGTGGGGGTTGTGCACTATCCAGGTAAATGAATTGGATTCCAGGAAAAGGCGAAGCTTCTCTTAAACTTGGTATTTGGTGCAGCGCCTTGTCATGTCTTCAAGTGCTTGTATGTTACTCTGAAATATAACTATTGCTTCTCTGTAAGATTCAGACAGTTTGAATTTACTGTATTTCACAATCAAATTCTTGAATAAGAAATATGAAACTACTGAGAATTTCTAATGGTTTAGAATTTTGATAATTACACATTTTTTGTTAAGAAATCTATGTAAGAGTGGAGCAACTGAGCCCACTCTCAATCTGCCCATCTCGTCTTGTGTTGCAGAGAAGCAGAAGGAGAAGTACAGCTGCAGAGAAGGCTGAAGCAATGTGGTGTGTTTGCGTGGCCCAAGGCAGCCTCACTGTATGCGACCCCCAGTGTCGTTCCTCCTCAAGCCCATCTCAGCCACAGTCGGGGCCAAGACATTAAAACTGAACAGGGACAATTCCAAGAAGAATGCACCCTACATTCCATGGAGGAGAAAATCCTGGATGAAGTCACGGACATTTTGAGAACTTCAGAACTGCTGGAGCTCCCACATGGAGAGGAATTCCCAGCTGCACCGTGCAACAGAGGAGTAGCTAAAGGAGTTATCAGACCAATTGATGCAGGGAATTACGGGGAAGCTTATGTGGCCACCAATACCCTTGACACTGCATTGGGCTTGGACGCTGTTGTTTTGGAGATGCTGAATGACTATGGAGTGACTCAAAAGGATTTGGAAGCAATTCCTCAAGATGAACAGACAAAACATGTGAATTTTGCCACTTTGAATGGTGACGATTCTTTTCCCAGTGACATTCTCTCTGTGATTGAGTGTCCAATGTCATCCTTCAATTCATCCACAGAAAGCCTGAGCTCCTACACTGAGGACCCCTCGTTTCCATTGGAGAGTGGTGGGAAGCAAATTGGTGAGTCTCGTTCAAGCCTCAGCACAGGTTGGGTGAGCTCAGGTATAGGTTCTTTGGACAACAAGTTCTGTCACCTGTTTGGCCTCCAAAAACAGAAGCAACCTTCTGCTACCAGTCACCTCAAGTCTCCAACCTCTCGGACACACACCTGCAGATCAATGCCTCAGATTACATTCCTAATTCTACATATTTCATGTCTCAGTCCAGCATGCGGTTGACCAGACCAGTTGAAAACAGCAGCCGATCATATATCCATCCTCCTGCTCTGAACCTGCCATCCATCAAAGTAACCAATGCAAACCCCCAGCTAAACCTTTTCAATGGCCAAGCGAGTTGTTTGCATCAACCAGGAATTGTAAAGCCACCTTGGTCCTTGTCTGGTGAAGATCCACAGGGGTCTGACATGGTCATCCCCTCAGGCTTCCTCCCAAAAGATGTCATGAGGTTCATTGCCCCTACTGGGGCTCAGAGTTTGCTGTGCGCAGGTCCGTCATGGGGTAGCGTCCAGTGAAAGGTCAGAGGTCACACCCATTACGCCTTTGTGTCACCAACTCTTTAGCTTCTCAGACTTTCAGTTGTCCAAGCTTTCACTTGTCTAATACAATTGCAATCACTCTTGAAGAACCTGATGGCTATCAGTTAATAATGGGCCAAGTTTATATCTCCTGTGGTACAGACGTGGAACAACAACCACAAATTACATTTGTGGAGCGCCTTTTACGTCGGGCAGATGTCCCAAGGCAACAGTGGACCTTGCCAAAGGCTGTGGAATCACAGATCTCTAGGACCACTGTGAATAGACGATGAATAAATAGGCAGACAGCAGAGCCAAGCTGTTTATACACAAACACTGTTGCTTCCTAAATAAAGGCCAGCATACGTCAATCTTTCCCTGTGAGGATTTGAGGCTTGAAGACTTAACTCCGAACCTTCAAAATTGGAAAGTTGTTTTTTTTACTGTAAGGAGAGATGAATGAGAAGATGCAATGCCCCATTTTGTTGTACCCAGTGGGGCGATCTTTGGAATTGCCAGGATGTGCTAGGCTCGGGAAATTAACTCAATGATTCATTGGCACAAAATGAAGAATGTTGAGTATTCTTCATTTAATTTCACCTGAAAGACAGCAGTCACATCAGATCCTTCAGGGAGTGCTGGAGAAGGGAGGACTGTGATGAACAACAAGAACAACAAGATTCCATTTATGGAGTGCCTTTCACGTCGGGAGGACGACCCGAGCAGTGGGGAAATGGTCAGGGTGAGGGGAGGGAAGGGAGGGAGCAAGTAGGGGGTAGAGAGTCGAGCCGAAGGCTCGGTCAAAGAGAAGATGGTGTGTCTCCAGGATTTACCCTGCTCTACCAGGATAGGGCCTCAACTCCTGGAACACAAAGCTTGTTATTGTGCACAAAGTGACTTATATCAACTCGTTTCTTTTCAGACAGCAAAACTTTGTTTTATTCTAGCATTTCTTTGACCTAATAATTTGCTCAACTGGTTAATAATAATAATCCTTGCATTTGATACAGTGCCTTATCACATCGTTGAGATGTCCCAAAGCGCTTCACAGAATGAAACTGTAAAGTGAATTGACTGTATATGTTGTCTCAAAAGTCTGCTTTATTCCTCCTAAACCAGAAGAGATTGGGTTTAAGGCTGCATGTAAAGAATAGCTCCCTGCGCTATTTGATGGATTAAATATACCCCATTTCACGGGCAGATAAAAGCCGTGACCTGGTTGCAGCAGATGTGGAGCTCGGCTCCTGTTACACCAAAGGCTTTGCAATGCCTCATTCAGCACTTAGCGGTGCTGATGTCATTCAGCCATTAGGCTGGCAGGATCTTTACTGCCCAGCAAACGCCTGTGGATGGAAATAGATTTCAGGATCACATCCTAGCCGTTAAGTCGCTACTTGTGCCATTTGATCAGCAGGTTTATTGTCAAACAATTGATGAGATACAGTGGACCAGATGCAATGTTAACCTCGTCTTTCCGAGGGAATTATCACTGGGAAATAGAGATTAAAATGCAGCGATTTGAATTACCTACATCTTACTGAAAAACGTTGACTTATATAATAGAATCAGTGTATTTTGTCTGAATTCTGTTTTTAGACTGCATGATATCAAATAGATTAATGTCTTCAGCAAAGATGTAAGATTCAGCAATAGAATTTTTTTAGTTGTGTTATAATCTCCGTGCATAGCAAGTGTTCAAGTGTGAATTTAAAAATGTGGGCTTGGTGTGCCACGGATAACCTTTTGTCACAGGAATATCCCATATCTGATCTATGTGGTATTGATTGATCATAGTCTGGAGAGTTGTTGGGCATGACATTGATCTCAGTGCTTCCTTAGGTCATGAAGGGGGGAAAATCAGCTAAGATTCCCACTACAGATCACTTTCATAGGAACAGGAGAAGGCAATTTAGCCCCTCTAGTCTGTTCCACCATACTATTAGATCAGGGCTTACCTGTACCTCCACTCCATTTACCCACCTTTGCTTCATATCCCTTATACCGTTACCAAACAAAAATCTATCCACCTCAGTCTTAAAAATTTGAATGGATTCAGCGTCCACAGCCTTTTGGGGGAGAGAATTCCAGATTTCCACAATGCTTTGTGTGAAAAAAGTGCTTCCTGATTTCCCTCCTAAATGGCCTAGTTCTAATTGTAAGATGTTGCCCCCTTGTTCTGGATTCCCCCACCCGAGGAAATAGTTTCTCTGTGTCTACTCTACTGAATCCCTTCATTGTTTTAAACACCTCAATTAGATCACCCCTCAACCTTCTAAACTCAAGGGAATATCGAGTGACTGCTCAACAGTGTACCTAGAGTCAGCTGAGCTGCAAAACTCTACTGCCTTCAAATAGTCTGCTGAACTTTCCTAGCTAGGCTCTCACACAGAAATGGTGACAAAGGTGTAATATAATAGTTTGTTTGGCTCAGCCCTAAGTCTGTGACTACTTGATAAGAGCAAAGATTGCCAAGCCACCAGAGAGTGAGTCTTCCGGTTGCCAGGAAGTTGGAGTCAGAGGGTGGAATGTTGTGCTTTAGGGTGATGAATTGGAAAAAAAATACATTTTAAAAAATAATGTATAGAATTTTCTTTCTATTAACTAAACCACTTCTAATAAAACATTAGAAAACAAAGGAAAATAAACAAAGATACCTCAAACCACAAGCAACTTAAGAAAAAAAAGTCTACTAAAACTTCATAAATAAATGATGAGTTCAATACATATTTAGAGTAGACCAAGTAATTAATTATTCATGCCAAAATCCTAATCTTTTCAAGTCTTCTGTAAACCATATAAATGTATTGCCAAAGAAGCAGCTTCAAGATGGACAATAGCAGAAAGCTTCCCTAACATTGCTTTCAATGGTGAAACTCCAACAGTGCTCCAACACACACTAAGGGGTCCCCAAGCTTTAGCTCTTGCTAAGATGTTCTAATAGTCTCCAAAACTAGGTAAACAGGGAGTGAGAATGTGCATTCCGTGGAAATTTCGGTGTGTTGGTGGCATACATGGAACTCTGTCTGGTTTGAATACTCTTTAGCGTGTTGATTGTTTTCTGCGGGTGTCAGACATTTGTCTGACCCTCAAAAATATTGTATTGAAATTGGTCCAATGGGATCGAGTGGAGGTGTTTGGTGCAGCTTGGATCAGGTATATTCCAAGTACAAAACTGGAATTACTCGAGCTGGATATTTCAGGTTTACAAGGTTGCCACATGTTTTTTTTCCAGCTCACCTACTGAAAATAACCTAAACGAAATTAGCCTTACATCAATGTAATTATAATTATCTGCATTGTAACTGCAGACTGATGAAACTTAGTTACCGATAAATCTGATCCTTCATAAAACCATAAAAAAATCAATGCATTGTGACCTTTCAGATGTGCAACATTACACTTTGTAGCAGCTTTATACAGTCAGATTAAAGTGCATTCATTGTACTTTGGAATGTTCCCAAATGTTCACTTTCGCCCTGTATTTGTTCTGAACAATTTAGGGAATAAACTTGAAACAAAATCAATTATTCTCAGTTGATATATTTGCAGAAATATTTCCAGGCTACAGAGAGAGAAAATGAGAGAAAGAGGGGAGAGAGAGAGAAAGGAAGAAGCAGCAGGGTAGAAAATTGGTTTGGATGAAGACGCCCATTAGATCTCAGCCTTCCACCCACAGTATCAAGCAGTTTTATTCAATGAGTCCAGTGTCCTGGCCTTGACAGCTTTGAAGAGAAAACGATAGCCCCATCATATTCTGTATGATGCAGCACCATAAATTCTAATAGATTGATTCCTCTGGTAGAAAAACAATCACAAATCAATAATCTAAAATAAATAATGCTTGCTTTGAATATAGCCCCTATAATTCTCCACCCACGCAGACACATCTTGTCTGTGCCCTTCCTACTCCCCATACCAGTATTTACTGAGTCATACAGACTGGCACAACCACTGCTCTGTGTGGAGTGACAGTAAACTCAACGGTGAGTTATCAGGGAGTGCTCAGTTAGGCATATGTATAAATATGTAAATAAATGCAG